>NW_025778752.1:0-75370 GCF_021130785.1 Homalodisca vitripennis
CCTTAACATCCTCAGCTTCAGAGCAACAATAAATGTCATGCACTTCAGTGGCGTTACGCAGCATCAGAACACCGCTCTTCACTTCAGAAGACACATTTTTCGTTTTGTGGTGACCTGGCGCATCCGGTCTAGGATCTTCTGGCAATTACGCCACATATATTATATAGACCAGTGCCATGCCCACTATTCTTCTCTGGTATTACTTATGCAGTCGTTCTGGGGCATTCAGCTGCCTTTAGCACCTCTGCAGCCTTTTTTAATTTCTCTGGTATATTATTAGGAGAATCTGGCATCATCAGTTTCATTAAAAACAGATGGTGACCTCACAGTTTTTTAGATCGGATGAAATCTTCTCCGCTTCTCTTTTTCTAGCCTATTTAATTCCTCCTCTGTCATCTGAAAAAATACAAACCCGCCCAGCCCCGGTATGAGTCTTTTTACCATCCATTAGAAATAGGGGTATTTTCCCCCGAGTCAGGTGTGGGGTTGCGTTCTCGAACCACAGCCATCATCAGCCTTCCGCTCCCCCGCACTCCATAAGAAGAACTGTGGATCCGGTCGTCCACTCCCCTCTTCGTCTCCTCAGGCAACCAACCACATGAAGATCCTGAGGGTTCAGTAGGCTTTCGACCACAGACCCACCTATGCTTTCTCCTACCTGATCAAAGACAGGTAGGTGTTTCACCTCGTTTACGACGCGCTACTTCCAAAACCACAGTTCATCGGGGTAAACCAGCAGCAAGGTTGGATCCGGCGACCCGCAGACCACGTTCTCCTCAATCACCAGCTACGACTCCGGCCCAGGTCTCTGTCTCACCCATGCGGAGAGCAACATAGGGTGCGCCTGAATTAGCACCCCCTGGACATAGCACCCCCTCGCTACTGACGTCATTTTGACGTCACGAAAGGGGGTGCTAAATCAACACAGTGGCCGTGTCCAGGCCCTGAATAAACACCCCCTTGGAATACGGGGGTCCTAATTCAGCGCCTTGACCGTGTTCATGTGCTGATTTAGCACCCCCTTCGAATAGGGGGGTCCTAATTCAGCGCCTTGACCGTGCTCATGTGCTGATTTTGCACCCCCTTGAATCTGGGGGCTGCTAAATCAGCGTATTGATGAGATGAATAATTACTCCAACGGAATATAGTAATAAACGTTTAACCATATTGCGATTTATTTTTCAATAAAATAAAATAATATATATAATTATTTATATTATATATATATATATATATATATATATATTATATATATATATATATATATATAAGTAGATATGAATATGGCGGTTCTAGCTCACTTTTGGGACAGACAGAAATTCCATACAAAATACTGTTTAAAGGACAATAAACGAATCTGTAAAATCAAACAGTAAGGCGGTTCTAGCTCACTTTTGGGACAGTCAGAAAATCAACGTAAAATACTGTTTAAAGGACAATAAACTAATCTGTAACTCACGAATGGAAAAATAACCGAATCTATAGCTGTTTTACTGTTCATTGTAGGCTTCTACATTTATAAGCTGTTTTAATGAAAAAATCCAGAAATCTTAATAAAAAATCTATAAACGGAAATAATGAAATTTGCTAACAATCACTCGAGAAGTCGGGGAGAATGTGAGTAAAACCGCATTCTTTTCACGAGGTTCTTCATTTACTTTCTCCAAATGTACTATAAAATCATCAAAGATTTCAGGTTTAAAATCGTAGTCAAATTCAATGTCCAAATAGTGAAAGATTATAGGTAAAATCTTCTCATAATAAACGTGTGTATTTAAACCTACAAACCTAATGTATTCTTTGAAAAGGAAAATAATTTTGTCAACGGTTCCAAGAGATTAAGTAAAAATTTTTGTTCTTTTTTCTAAATTCTGAGACAAATTTTGTTTGCTTCTTATCTCCATATTGTAATTTTCTAAGCAGATTATTCAAATGTGTTAGCTTATTTCGAAATTTCTTAGGTTTAGGTCTTTCATACAAAATTAAATTACAATCTCTACAAACTAATCTTTTATCAATAATTTCTCCTCTATTATAACACTTGTAACAGTTGGCATTATACTCTTCCATTTACAAAAGAATAAATGGAAGCTATGGAACTAAGTCTGCCGAGATATAAATTTTTCAGCGCAAATGTTTATGTTTATATTTCAACTACCGAGATAAAAAGAAATGATTTTATTTTATTATTCAACTATTTAGGATATTTTGTCTATGATTACAAAGATTATTACGGAAGAAATCGAGATTTTTCATCAGCGAAAGAGTATATTTTTGAAGTTTTAGAAGGAATGAAAGAGAACAATATGAACATCATTAACTACTGAATTTCTCTAATATCGTTCTTAATCACGTCATAGGCTAAAAATTTCTCAGAAACCACAACCACATAACAAATCGCGTTTGTAACAGCATTTTGAAAATCCATATTGATAATTATATCGTTCTTTGAACTAGAAATATTTGTCAAACTCTTTGTTGTATCAATGACATAAATGGGTCTATTTGCTATAAATTCTTTGGGGTTGTAATACATTTCCATATTTTTGTAGTAAACTTTCTTAAAATCTTGATACATCTGATACATGATTCTGAAAAGACCACCGGAAATGTTTAAATTTTGTAATTCATCTGGATAATAAGAACCATTCAATTTTACTCTGATATTTTTTACATCCAAACTATCGAACTTTGAAGGATTTTTTTCTTGATTATTCTGTCTATCTGTTTGAAAACCAATGATAAACGAACTTGGGATTGAAGATATTTCTATAAATATTTGTGATATCGAACGAATAAGTTGTTCCGGAAATACCTTTTTGCTCAATACATTGCCAATCTAGAAAATTAAACGTGATGTTTTGAGATTTTATAATTTCATCAATCAACTGAATTTTACTCGTGGTTTTGTAATCAATCATCGGAACTCTAATGAAAAACTCGTTAATTGTAATTTTGCCATCAACAGGCATAACATTTCCAATTGCAGTCTTCAGAATCACATCATCGTCTTCAGCTCTTATGAAACTAATGTAAAATCCACCTTTATAGATCGGAATAGTAACATTTTCAAAGAATCCTAAGCCGAAATGTGCTAAAATCACCGACCGCTTCAAATTGTCCAAATTTAAAAGTTGATTCAAAACTGTTTGAAAATACATCACTTTTGGAATAACAAATGGTTCCTTTTAATAGTGCTTAATTGGCCACAGTTTTCGACTTTCTTCTATCAATTTATTGTGTTTTCTTACTTCAATCTTAGAAAATAAAAACGGTATAAAATTATCGATTAATCTAACATTATCAGTTCCAAGATATGCTTGACCATCTTGTTTTGTTAAAGTTCCAGAAATATAAAACTGGAAGTTAGACGAGCAAAAGTTATCTCCAAAATCAATATTAAACTCAGTTCTTTTATTCGGTTCATTCAAATGTTGTTTACTAATTGGATAGAAATTTTTAAACTCCGCCCTTTCAATATCACTAGCATACTTTCTGTAGTCCACCATTTAATAAGAGAAAATTTAAACATCATGTATAAGAAAGATATCATTTTTTCATCGATCTAATGTACGTTTTTATAAGAAAAGATATAAATTAGAGTCATTTTTTAATGATCTACTTCGTCATATTCAGGATTCTCTTCCTTAAATTTTGCAATTTCGGCCACATATTTCAATAAAATCTGCACAGGATAGTAACCGCTATCTATAATATTGTTCCAATCAACTGTATCTTTATTTTCATCCAAAAACTTTAGACTCAAGTGTTGATAGAGACAAAGAACAGACATATGATCTTTTAATTGATAATGTATATTTTCTTGAATGAACTCTGGGGACAGAGTTTGATATTTAGCAATGTTATACCAATTCAATTTGTTTACGTATAATCTCATCATATCTTCGGATAATTCATATTTTTGAGAAATGTCATCCCAATGTTCTTTTTTCAAATCTCTTTCGTGTTGCATTATAAAAAGATCGAAAGCACTGTAATGTCCCGCCATCTCTATTTATTAAGAAAAAATTTCAAGTTTTTATAAATTGACTCTTTTTTGAGTTACATTCAGCACATTTTCCCGAAATTCTTTTAACTCCATTGATGTTTGCATAGTATTTTATATCATTTGTTGCAGTTTTTTTCTTTACATCTCACACAATATATGAGCGCCATTTATATAAGGGAAATTTTATCATGCATAAAACCCTACGCGAATACCTATTTCAGTAAGATCTTCCTCCATATTATTAAGTTTTTTTTTCTAATTTTTGAAATTTGACAGCATAAGAATCATTGTATTCAACAAATTTATGACCAATATTCTCAAAAGTGTTCGTAGCATCTAAACTAAACTTATCAAAAGACTCTTTAAAATTAGTAAGTTTTTCATTAATTTCACCAACATCGTCTACTGATCTTCTATTTCTGGCTTCTAACTTGTCATAGACTTCTGTTGTAAAATCTTTAACATGCTGTTTATGATTCTCATAATTTTGTTTTAGCTCATTAAACATTTTAATAGGATCTTCTAATTGAATCATTACAAACAACATCAAATGGATTAATTCCTTTACTAACACCGCTAATTCTTTTTCCTTTAAAATCTAAGGCATTTTTAACATTCGGATCATGTAAATCAACAATATCGATGTTTTCTGATAATTTTAGAGGTTTTAAAATTTGTTCTTTAACAACAACATCATGTTTGTCAATACCAGGTCGAACACCGACAATTCTTTTTTTATTAGCCAAACTAACATAATTCTTTTCAACTTTGATCGCTTCAGTAATTTTATCAGCTTTTTTCGATATGAGACATTAAATTGGTAAATAATTTTTTTACACCATCATCAACTTCTTTTTCCAATGTTTTTATTTTATCAGCAACTTCATTTGAACTCATGAAATTTGCAAGTTTGTTATCATATTCTGCTTTAAAATCTTCAATCTCGACAGCAAAACATATCTGAATCTGGAAGGTTTTGTAATAAATTTTCTAACTTGTTATCAAACTCATTTCTCAAACTATCAAAATTCAAACTATTATCTACATTTTGAATAATTTGTGTACCAAATACGTCAAAAATATTTTGTGAATCCATATTTATTAAGCAATAATTTGTTAACAACTTCTTTAAAATCTTTACCATTACTCAGTTCATTCAAAACAAAAACACACAAATGTCCACAAATTGGGGGATCTTTATAGTCTTGAATCTGAGAGTCATTGTAGTAGACGCTTGATTTTTTCAAATATTTGATCAATTCTATAGGTGGTTTGTCCTCAATTCTTCCATACGAATCAAAATAACATGCATTCTTATCATTTTTATAATAACAAACCCAATGCGTTCCACTCCCCAAAATCGAGTCTAAATTCACAATTCCACATTCAAATTTCTTAACTTTTTCGGGTAATGTATCTCTCATAAAAATTCCTCTAAAATGTTTAATATTTTTGCAGATTTCTTCCAATTCTCCGAATGTTAAGGGTTCAAATTTTTTTTAATGTTTGATTTCACGTAATTCAAAGTTTTTTTCATCTAATCCAGATCCTGTAACATCTTCCAACTCTTTATCTAACCAATTTAAAATGTTTCGAACAATAGGAATCACATCTTTTTTAACGATTTGGAGCAGCTTTACGAACATAAGGAACAACATTTTTAACAACTGGAATATTTTCTCCAAAATCTAATAAATCTTTCAAAAGTCCACCATTTTTAAGTTCTTTCAACTGATTATAAGAAAATTCTATTCTGGTTCCTTTATTGTTTTTCTTATGTTTTTCGAGTTTATTGTATTGTCTATTTGTTAAAAATATCTTATCTTCGCCATTTTTTAGTTGATCTATTTTAAATTGAATACTAACGGGTATTTTTTTCTTAAAAGCGGATTTTATTTTTTCTTTCTGATTTTTGCTGAAATTTACGTTCACCTCCATTTATATAGTTAAAAATTTCAAGTTCTCTTCAATTCCCATTCCTAGTTTTCTCTTCAAAAACATTGCTCCAACTGTTGGAAGTGCAACAAATCTTTCACCTAAACTAGCATCTTTTGATAAAAATCTATCCATTGCCTTATCTTGCAAAACTTTATCTGCTATATGTCTGGAATTTGTGTCACTATGTTTTGCATAAAAAATATCGTGTTCCATAGCAGCTTGATCTAATTTATTTATACCAGGATCTCCTCTTTGTAGTCTTTTTTCGAGTTTTGTGCCAGGCCCCAGATACTGATAAGTTGGTACGTGTAATTCAAAAGGTAAATTGTTGATAAAATCATTCAAAAGTCCGCTACCTTCAATCATAGATGAACTTATTGCTGGCAAAACTCGCTTTAAATATTTAATTCCATCAGGTTTTTCAATCAATTCATCAAGTTTGTTCGAAATAAAATCTTTAATCGCTTTCTTTTCGTTCAAAAAATTGTTGTTTCCAGCCTTCTCTTGAGCATAAATATAATTTATAATTCCATCGAGTTTTGTCAAATCGTCGATATATCTGTACTCAATCTTATTATCATTGTATTTTCTTACACCTGATCCTTCGATTCGTTTTTCCCAAATTGGTTTAATCAAATTGATATATTTTTTACCTCTACTTGACTTAGGCTTCTTAGTAGATGGATCATTATTTTTTGTAAATTGAGTCAGATTCCCATAAAATTTCTGTATACTTTTTCAAATCTTCTTCAGAATATAAATTATCTTTTGGAACGTCATTGTCTGTTAATAATCTCCATAAACCTTGAGTACCTTCGTACATTTTTTCATTAATAATTATATCATTTTGTTCAAAATTAACGGGTAAATTTCCAATCATAAAACTTTTCTTTTTTCTATCCCAATACAAACCAAATTTATCATCCTTCGCTCTAGGAAGAAATTTTTTACCAATTTCACCAATTATTATATCCGTTGTTCCAGGACTTATTGGTTCAACTATGGTAGAGTCTTCAATGATTCGAGGTCTAAATGGTGTTGAAGATGGTAATTTTGGCAATTCAAACTCAGATTCTGGAATCGAAATATCGGCAAATTGTCGTACAACTGGAACCAAATTCATTAAATTTTGATTATCGCTTAAAACATTTTCAATTTTGCCCTCAACATTTTTTATTGCAGAAGTTACAGGTTGATTAATTTTTTGAATAAGTTCTTGTTCTTCTTCATCAATTCGAATCTGTTCTTTAAATTCTTTGATTAATTTCTTTTCGATTTGATCAAGTTTTTTCGCTTCTTCAGAAGTTACGTTCACCATTTATTTAGGAAAATTTTGAAACGTGGAACACGAAACGTGGAACGTAAAACGTGAACGTGGAACGTAAAAACGTGAACGTGGAACGTAAAAACGTGAACGTGGAACGTAAAAACGTGAACAGATTTACCGTTTTTCAGTTGTTTTCATAATGTAAATAAAAAGTAAAGATAATGTAAAAATAATTGTAACAAATATTTTATCAAGTAGATTTGCCAGACCACTGAGCAGCATTTATATTAGAAAATTTATTCAAATATTTACCATTTTTTAGGCTTCAAAGTTAGATTAATAGTTAAAAATCCGTAGTCTTCCTTCCAAATTTTATCACACAGCTCATTAAATTGGTTAAAACTCATATCAGATCCCACATAATTGTTATAAATCTTTCTCGAATAGTGATCATCTTGCTTAAAAATACACAACATATTCAGATTATTTCTTATAACTTGTTTATCAACCTTTGAAAAGCATTGGGAAAGATAGATACAAGATATGTTTTTGTGACGAGACATAACGAAATATTCCTTAATAACGTCCTGATTTTCCAAAATACAATCATCAAAAACGATTAACGAATTGGGTTTACACTCGCTTAATGGAACTATGTCCTCAGAGGCATTATAAAAATGTGATACCTTTTTGCTTAAGTTTTTCTCAATATTTTCAAATCTCTCTTGCAATTTTTTATAAGCGTCTTGTTCTAAAGATTTACTAAAAACATACAAATTGGAATAAGGAATCAACCTATTGTAGATAAAATTCAATAATAAAGTTGTTTTTCCACATCCACTTGAACCAACAATTAACAATCTGATTGGTTGATCTTTCTTATTTTCTTCAAACGTTTGAAGTTTTATCTGATCTTTTTGCTTTAAAAATTTCTCCATTTAAATAGAAGATTTTCATCTTGAAGCAACGCTTGCGAAAATGAAGCTGTTCAAGTTGACTTCAGAAAGCTCTAAATTAGTTTTAAACTTGGAACATCCTATACACTTAGAGGAAGAATCAAATTATTTTATCGGTTTAAGCGGTTTTTATTCTGACAATTTTGTAATAAATATTAGTGAAAGTTCTCCTTATTGTATAGGATTTAGTGAGAAGAACATAACAAAATATTATGGTTTAAACAAAGGATATTATACTTTCGATCAAATTAAAAATTCCCTTAAAAATTATCTAAAAACATTCAAACAATCAGATAAATCTTTAAACTTTGACGAAAACAAGTTTGAAATGCAAAAAAATTATCTCTCTAATAAAATTCAAATAAAAATCACCAGTAAGAATAATGTTTTCAGCAATTATTGTAGATTTGTTAGGGTTTGTTCAAGAAACTATTGAGCCAAATCAGGTATATTTAGGAAATAAAACGCCAAAATTTAGACCGTTTGATGTAATTGAAGTACATTGTAATCTCGTTGAACCTAGTTTTGAAAATCATACCGAACATTTACACAAAGAATCTGAAATTTTGTACACTTTTTTCCCAAATGTTGCTTATGGATCAAAAATCAGTGAAAAACCGAATGAAATCGATTATATTCCAATTAGAAAAAATATTAAAAGAATTCAAAAAATCGTTCTAACTATACAAGACTCTGAGGGAAATTTAATAAATAATGAGAGTAAAACAACAATATATTTAAGATTGTCGAAAGAATGATGAATCAAGGGGGGGAAACGAATCGTTCTTACCTTCAAACTTTCAAAACGAGTTGATAATGATGATAAATACCAATACTTTTATCTAAAAGATAAGGTAGCCCTCGAGGGCCACCTCACAAATATTCACAAAAAATACGAATAAAGACAATGTTAAAGAAAAATACAAAAAAAAGCTTTGAAAACATAGATTCTGACAAGGGTATCGAATCGCGACTCTTTCAAAATCTTCATCCTGACCCTGTTTTCATCAATGAATCAGGACTTTATACTCAAAATAAAAATTGCTTGTTAAATTTTATTTCTATCTAAATGGAGTCAGTTGTAGACCTACTTAATAATCAACTAAAATTCAATAACAAACATATCTTTACGATTGTTGACGAAAACAATGTGATCTGGTTTAAGGCTAAAGACGTAGCAAAAATTCTAGAATATGAAAATACTATGCAAACGATCAGAATAAACGTTGACGAAGATGATAAAAACTTCTATTTTAATCTAAATATAAGGGGGGCTATAAATAGCTTACCTTCAAACTTCCAAAATAACACTGTTTTCGTCAACAATCGTAAAGATATGTTTGTTATTGAATTTTAGTTGATTATTAAGTAGGTCTACAACTGACTCCATTTAGATAGAAATAAAATTTAACAAGCAATTTTTATTTTGAGTATAAAGTCCTGATTCATTGATGAAAACAGGGTCAGGATGAAGATTTTGAAAGAGTCGCGATTCGATACCCTTGTCAGAATCTATGTTTTCAAAGCTTTTTTTGTATTTTTCTTTAACATTGTCTTTATTCGTATTTTTTGTGAATATTTGTGAGGTGGCCCTCGAGGGCTACCTTATCTTTTAGATAAAAGTATTGGTATTTATCATCATTATCAACTCGTTTTGAAAGTTTGAAGGTAAGAACGATTCGTTCCCCCCTTGATTCATCATTCTTTCGACAATCTTAAATATATTGTTGTTTTACTCTCATTATTTATTAAATTTCCCTCAGAGTCTTGTATAGTTAGAACGATTTTTTGAATTCTTTTAATATTTTTTCTAATTGGAATATAATCGATTTCATTCGGTTTTTCACTGATTTTTGATCCATAAGCAACATTTGGGAAAAAAGTGTACAAAATTTCAGATTCTTTGTGTAAATGTTCGGTATGATTTTCAAAACTAGGTTCAACGAGATTACAATGTACTTCAATTACATCAAACGGTCTAAATTTTGGCGTTTTATTTCCTAAATATACCTGATTTGGCTCAATAGTTTCTTGAACAAACCCTAACAAATCTACAATAATTGCTGAAAACATTATTCTTACTGGTGATTTTATTTGAATTTTATTAGAGAGATAATTTTTTTGCATTTCAAACTTGTTTTCGTCAAAGTTTAAAGATTTATCTGATTGTTTGAATGTTTTTAAGATAATTTTTAAGGGAATTTTTAATTTGATCGAAAGTATAATATCCTTTGTTTAAACCATAATATTTTGTTATGTTCTTCTCACTAAATCCTATACAATAAGGAGAACTTTCACTAATATTTATTACAAAATTGTCAGAATAAAAACCGCTTAAACCGATAAAATAATTTGATTCTTCCTCTAAGTGTATAGGATGTTCCAAGTTTAAAACTAATTTAGAGCTTTCTGAAGTCAACTTGAACAGCTTCATTTTCGCAAGCGTTGCTTCAAGATGAAAATCTTCTATTTAAATGGAGAAATTTTTAAAGCAAAAAGATCAGATAAAACTTCAAACGTTTGAAGAAAATAAGAAAGATCAACCAATCAGATTGTTAATTGTTGGTTCAAGTGGATGTGGAAAAACAACTTTATTATTGAATTTTATCTACAATAGGTTGATTCCTTATTCCAATTTGTATGTTTTTAGTAAATCTTTAGAACAAGACGCTTATAAAAAATTGCAAGAGAGATTTGAAAATATTGAGAAAAACTTAAGCAAAAAGGTATCACATTTTTATAATGCCTCTGAGGACATAGTTCCATTAAGCGAGTGTAAACCCAATTCGTTAATCGTTTTTGATGATTGTATTTTGGAAAATCAGGACGTTATTAAGGAATATTTCGTTATGTCTCGTCACAAAAACATATCTTGTATCTATCTTTCCCAATGCTTTTCAAAGGTTGATAAACAAGTTATAAGAAATAATCTGAATATGTTGTGTATTTTTAAGCAAGATGATCACTATTCGAGAAAGATTTATAACAATTATGTGGGATCTGATATGAGTTTTAACCAATTTAATGAGCTGTGTGATAAAATTTGGAAGGAAGACTACGGATTTTTAACTATTAATCTAACTTTGAAGCCTAAAAATGGTAAATATTTGAATAAATTTTCTAATATAAATGCTGCTCAGTGGTCTGGCAAATCTACTTGATAAAATATTTGTTACAATTATTTTTACATTATCTTTACTTTTTATTTACATTATGAAAACAACTGAAAAACGGTAAATCTGTTCACGTTTTTACGTTCCACGTTCACGTTTTTACGTTCCACGTTCACGTTTTTACGTTCCACGTTCACGTTTTACGTTCCACGTTTCGTGTTCCACGTTTCAAAATTTTCCTAAATAAATGGTGAACGTAACTTCTGAAGAAGCGAAAAAACTTGATCAAATCGAAAAGAAATTAATCAAAGAATTTAAAGAACAGATTCGAATTGATGAAGAAGAACAAGAACTTATTCAAAAAATTAATCAACCTGTAACTTCTGCAATAAAAAATGTTGAGGGCAAAATTGAAAATGTTTTAAGCGATAATCAAAATTTAATGAATTTGGTTCCAGTTGTACGACAATTTGCCGATATTTCGATTCCAGAATCTGAGTTTGAATTGCCAAAATTACCATCTTCAACACCATTTAGACCTCGAATCATTGAAGACTCTACCATAGTTGAACCAATAAGTCCTGGAACAACGGATATAATAATTGGTGAAATTGGTAAAAAATTTCTTCCTAGAGCGAAGGATGATAAATTTGGTTTGTATTGGGATAGAAAAAAGAAAAGTTTTATGATTGGAAATTTACCCGTTAATTTTGAACAAAATGATATAATTATTAATGAAAAAATGTACGAAGGTACTCAAGGTTTATGGAGATTATTAACAGACAATGACGTTCCAAAAGATAATTTATATTCTGAAGAAGATTTGAAAAAGTATACAGAAATTTTATGGGAATCTGACTCAATTTACAAAAATAATGATCCATCTACTAAGAAGCCTAAGTCAAGTAGAGGTAAAAAATATATCAATTTGATTAAACCAATTTGGGAAAAACGAATCGAAGGATCAGGTGTAAGAAAATACAATGATAATAAGATTGAGTACAGATATATCGACGATTTGACAAAACTCGATGGAATTATAAATTATATTTATGCTCAAGAGAAGGCTGGAAACAACAATTTTTTGAACGAAAAGAAAGCGATTAAAGATTTTATTTCGAACAAACTTGATGAATTGATTGAAAAACCTGATGGAATTAAATATTTAAAGCGAGTTTTGCCAGCAATAAGTTCATCTATGATTGAAGGTAGCGGACTTTTGAATGATTTTATCAACAATTTACCTTTTGAATTACACGTACCAACTTATCAGTATCTGGGGCCTGGCACAAAACTCGAAAAAAGACTACAAAGAGGAGATCCTGGTATAAATAAATTAGATCAAGCTGCTATGGAACACGATATTTTTTATGCAAAACATAGTGACACAAATTCCAGACATATAGCAGATAAAGTTTTGCAAGATAAGGCAATGGATAGATTTTTATCAAAAGATGCTAGTTTAGGTGAAAGATTTGTTGCACTTCCAACAGTTGGAGCAATGTTTTTGAAGAGAAAACTAGGAATGGGAATTGAAGAGAACTTGAAATTTTAACTATATAAATGGAGGTGAACGTAAATTTCAGCAAAAATCAGAAAGAAAAAATAAAATCCGCTTTTAAGAAAAAAATACCCGTTAGTATTCAATTTAAAATAGATCAACTAAAAAATGGCGAAGATAAGATATTTTTAACAAATAGACAATACAATAAACTCGAAAAACATAAGAAAAACAATAAAGGAACCAGAATAGAATTTTCTTATAATCAGTTGAAAGAACTTAAAAATGGTGGACTTTTGAAAGATTTATTAGATTTTGGAGAAAATATTCCAGTTGTTAAAAATGTTGTTCCTTATGTTCGTAAAGCTGCTCCAATCGTTAAAAAAGATGTGATTCCTATTGTTCGAAACATTTTAAATTGGTTAGATAAAGAGTTGGAAGATGTTACAGGATCTGGATTAGATGAAAAAACTTTGAATTACGTGAAATCAAACATTAAAAAAAATTTGAACCCTTAACATTCGGAGAATTGGAAGAAATCTGCAAAAATATTAAACATTTTAGAGGAATTTTTATGAGAGATACATTACCCGAAAAAGTTAAGAAATTTGAATGTGGAATTGTGAATTTAGACTCGATTTTGGGGAGTGGAACGCATTGGGTTTGTTATTATAAAAATGATAAGAATGCATGTTATTTTGATTCGTATGGAAGAATTGAGGACAAACCACCTATAGAATTGATCAAATATTTGAAAAAATCAAGCGTCTACTACAATGACTCTCAGATTCAAGACTATAAAGATCCCCCAATTTGTGGACATTTGTGTGTTTTTGTTTTGAATGAACTGAGTAATGGTAAAGATTTTAAAGAAGTTGTTAACAAATTATTGCTTAATAAATATGGATTCACAAAATATTTTTGACGTATTTGGTACACAAATTATTCAAAATGTAGATAATAGTTTGAATTTTGATAGTTTGAGAAATGAGTTTGATAACAAGTTAGAAAATTTATTACAAAACCTTCCAGATTCAGATATGTTTGCTGTCGAGATTGAAGATTTTAAAGCAGAATATGATAACAAACTTGCAAATTTCATGAGTTCAAATGAAGTTGCTGATAAAATAAAAAACATTGGAAAAAGAAGTTGATGATGGTGTAAAAAAATTATTTACCAATTTAATGTCTCATATCGAAAAAGCTGATAAAATTACTGAAGCGATCAAAGTTGAAAAGAATTATGTTAGTTTGGCTAATAAAAAAAGAATTGTCGGTGTTCGACCTGGTATTGACAAACATGATGTTGTTGTTAAAGAACAAATTTTAAAACCTCTAAAATTATCAGAAAACATCGATATTGTTGATTTACATGATCCGAATGTTAAAAATGCCTTAGATTTTAAAGGAAAAAGAATTAGCGGTGTTAGTAAAGGAATTAATCCATTTGATGTTGTTGTAATGATTCAATTAGAAGATCCTATTAAAATGTTTAATGAACTAAAACAAAATTATGAGAATCATAAACAGCATGTTAAAGATTTTACAACAGAAGTCTATGACAAGTTAGAAGCCAGAAATAGAAGATCAGTAGACGATGTTGGTGAAATTAATGAAAAACTTACTAATTTTAAAGAGTCTTTTGATAAGTTTAGTTTAGATGCTACGAACACTTTTGAGAATATTGGTCATAAATTTGTTGAATACAATGATTCTTATGCTGTCAAATTTCAAAAATTAGAAAAAAAACTTAATAATATGGAGGAAGATCTTACTGAAATAGGTATTCGCGTAAGGTTTTATGCATGATAAAATTTCCTTATATAAATGGCGCTCATATATTGTGTGAGATGTAAAGAAAAAACTGCAACAAATGATATAAAATACTATGCAAACATCAATGGAGTTAAAAGAATTTCGGGAAAATGTGCTGAATGTAACTCAAAAAAGAGTCAATTTATAAAAACTTGAAATTTTTTCTTAATAAATAGAGATGGCGGGACATTACAGTGCTTTCGATCTTTTTATAATGCAACACGAAAGAGATTTGAAAAAAGAACATTGGGATGACATTTCTCAAAAATATGAATTATCCGAAGATATGATGAGATTATACGTAAACAAATTGAATTGGTATAACATTGCTAAATATCAAACTCTGTCCCCAGAGTTCATTCAAGAAAATATACATTATCAATTAAAAGATCATATGTCTGTTCTTTGTCTCTATCAACACTTGAGTCTAAAGTTTTTGGATGAAAATAAAGATACAGTTGATTGGAACAATATTATAGATAGCGGTTACTATCCTGTGCAGATTTTATTGAAATATGTGGCCGAAATTGCAAAATTTAAGGAAGAGAATCCTGAATATGACGAAGTAGATCATTAAAAAATGACTCTAATTTATATCTTTTCTTATAAAAAACGTACATTAGATCGATGAAAAAATGATATCTTTCTTATACATGATGTTTAAATTTTCTCTTATTAAATGGTGGACTACAGAAAGTATGCTAGTGATATTGAAAGGGCGGAGTTTAAAAATTTCTATCCAATTAGTAAACAACATTTGAATGAACCGAATAAAAGAACTGAGTTTAATATTGATTTTGGAGATAACTTTTGCTCGTCTAACTTCCAGTTTTATATTTCTGGAACTTTAACAAAACAAGATGGTCAAGCATATCTTGGAACTGATAATGTTAGATTAATCGATAATTTTATACCGTTTTTATTTTCTAAGATTGAAGTAAGAAAACACAATAAATTGATAGAAGAAGTCGAAAACTGTGGCCAATTAAGCACTATTAAAGGAACCATTTGTTATTCCAAAAGTGATGTATTTTCAAACAGTTTTGAATCAACTTTTAAATTTGGACAATTTGAAGCGGTCGGTGATTTAGCACATTTCGGCTTAGGATTCTTTGAAAATGTTACTATTCCGATCTATAAAGGTGGATTTTACATTAGTTTCATAAGAGCTGAAGACGATGATGTGATTCTGAAGACTGCAATTGGAAATGTTATGCCTGTTGATGGCAAAATTACAATTAACGAGTTTTTCATTAGAGTTCCGATGATTGATTACAAAACCACGAGTAAAATTCAGTTGATTGATGAAATTATAAAATCTCAAAACATCACGTTTAATTTTCTAGATTGGCAATGTATTGAGCAAAAAGGTATTTCCGGAACAACTTATTCGTTCGATATCACAAATATTTATAGAAATATCTTCAATCCCAAGTTCGTTATCATTGGTTTTCAAACAGATAGACAGAATAATCAAGAAAAAAATCCTTCAAAGTTCGATAGTTTGGATGTAAAAAATATCAGAGTAAAATTGAATGGTTCTTATTATCCAGATGAATTACAAAATTTAAACATTTCCGGTGGTCTTTTCAGAATCATGTATCAGATGTATCAAGATTTTAAGAAAGTTTACTACAAAAATATGGAAATGTATTACAACCCCAAAGAATTTATAGCAAATAGACCCATTTATGTCATTGATACAACAAAGAGTTTGACAAATATTTCTAGTTCAAAGAACGATATAATTATCAATATGGATTTTCAAAATGCTGTTACAAACGCGATTTGTTATGTGGTTGTGGTTTCTGAGAAATTTTTAGCCTATGACGTGATTAAGAACGATATTAGAGAAATTCAGTAGTTAATGATGTTCATATTGTTCTCTTTCATTCCTTCTAAAACTTCAAAAATATACTCTTTCGCTGATGAAAAATCTCGATTTCTTCCGTAATAATCTTTGTAATCATAGACAAAATATCCTAAATAGTTGAATAATAAAATAAAATCATTTCTTTTTATCTCGGTAGTTGAAATATAAACATAAACATTTGCGCTGAAAAATTTATATCTCGGCAGACTTAGTTCCATAGCTTCCATTTATTCTTTTGTAAATGGAAGAGTATAATGCCAACTGTTACAAGTGTTATAATAGAGGAGAAATTATTGATAAAAGATTAGTTTGTAGAGATTGTAATTTAATTTTGTATGAAAGACCTAAACCTAAGAAATTTCGAAATAAGCTAACACATTTGAATAATCTGCTTAGAAAATTACAATATGGAGATAAGAAGCAAACAAAATTTGTCTCAGAATTTAGAAAAAAGAACAAAAATTTTTACTTATCTCTTGGAACCGTTGACAAAATTATTTTCCTTTTCAAAGAATACATTAGGTTTGTAGGTTTAAATACACACGTTTATTATGAGAAGATTATTTTACCTATAATCTTTCACTATTTGGACATTGAATTTGACTACGATTTTAAACCTGAAATCTTTGATGATTTTATAGTACATTTGGAGAAAGTAAATGAAGAACCTCGTGAAAAGAATGCGGTTTTACTCACATTCTCCCCGACTTCTCGAGTGATTGTTAGCAAATTTCATTATTTCCGTTTATAGATTTTTTATTAAGATTTCTGGATTTTTTCATTAAAACAGCTTATAAATGTAGAAGCCTACAATGAACAGTAAAACAGCTATAGATTCGGTTATTTTTCCATTCGTGAGTTACAGATTAGTTTATTGTCCTTTAAACAGTATTTTACGTTGATTTTCTGACTGTCCCAAAAGTGAGCTAGAACCGCCTTACTGTTTGATTTTACAGATTCGTTTATTGTCCTTTAAACAGTATTTTGTATGGAATTTCTGTCTGTCCCAAAAGTGAGCTAGAACCGCCATATTCATATCTACTTATATATATATATATATATATATATATATATATATATATATATATATATATATATTATATATATATATTGCAATGAGTATATTTACTGCATTGCTGTGGTTTACTTAAAATTTCAAAAACAAACAGTTCATTACCAATTATAAAAATACTATGCATCAAATATACTTAAGTAAAAAACTAGGTTCTAGGCATTCAAATACAGGTTTATTTTAAAGTAAAATTAATTTGAACTCGTGGTACGAAACAAAGCAGAGGAACTGATATTGCGTAAATCCGGCATGTGTAATAAATATACATGGTCAGAGATTATATCAACCTATTAACCACTTTAAAAACAATTATTTATTTATTTTAATTTTTCGAGTACCAATCAAAAGCGGGAAAATTAGAACCGTGAAATTGTAATTTTGCGACGGCTAAGAGCCAATTATTTTTAAGGACGCATCATAAACTGAATTATACTATTTAAACTGAATAGTATAATTCAAACACACTTGACAAACAATTTAAATATTATTTTATATCTATAAGAATAAATATCATTCAGTTATATCCATATCAGTTAGTTCAACTATAATTAAAAAAAAAGTTGAAAACAATGTTAAAACACGTAGCAATAAATATACTACCGTATTTTCAAAAGCGTTATTGCTGTCAAAACATACATTTATATACTGAGTATTATGGATATACATTGTTTAATTTCCCCTCTGTCGGTTAGTGTGCGTTTTTTTGTTGTTAAAATATCTTGGAAAATCTCAACGAGTAGGTCACAATACAAAAATCGAGTAAACGGCAGCTCCAGAATATCTTATGCCAATCGTGCTCACATCTTAGTCCCTTCATTTAAAGTACAGGAAATACATTAATATCTGTTGCCAAGCAACCTTTTTTCTAATAAATTAAAAACTACTAGAGATATTGCAAATGTATCAACAATGAACGCCTTTATGAACAATGAAGGACAAAAACAAATGTCTTAATTAACAATAATAAACTGTTGTATTTATCATAAAGCTTCAATTTATTCACAATATATGTGAAAAAACTAAATAAAGTGACTAGGTTATCTGTTATATATTAAGAATAATAAAGAACAAGAAAATTCGTACAGTAATATTCAGACAATAATGCTTTTATAGATGACAAAATCAAAGATAAGCGGTTTTATTGGAAATACATCTGATTGTCGCTTGACTAAATTTTCGTAAATAAATATGTCCTAAAACAACAGATATTAAAATAAATTCATTAAACATGAAATATATGATTGTATTCTATCCTTAGATAGGGCTGAAACATGTATTTCAAATGTTTTGCATAATATATCACAAAAATAAAAGAAATAGGGATAAGATACTCTAAAGTTGATATTAATTTATTTTCACGAACCATGTGTTTTTACAGTAAAGATGCTCTTAATGAGTTATTTATTATTAGTTTGAAATAGTATTTGAGTAATTAGATTTGTGATACAATCCACGATCAGATTTATTCTTGTATACCTGCTGGATTTTAAGACATTCAAAGTTAATCAGATTTAATGGCCGCTATTTCGAAAGTATTAATGAATATTGTTTATAACTGGCCTTATTACCACAAATATTTGATCCAAATTAGGTAGGATTTGTTTATTCGTTTTAAGATATTAAAGCGAATTTGTATATAAAAAACACATACAGACTAACGGATAGGAAACTAAGCACCAAAGATCTATTTCCATATTCTGAAATGCGTTTGCCATGACCTGAGCAGTTGCGGTATATAGACTTGTCCTAAGAATTACAGGACACTCTGTACATAAAATTATTATAGAGAGTGTTCCACAATCTCTACCAATATTTTCAGACATTATTCATGGACCAAATGCAAAAACAATCATATTCACCTTTCTAAAACTCAATAATTACTCTAATAGCCACAATTTTGTTTTGTTTTTGTCTTGTTTACTTTACTATTTATATTTGATGGATTGTTTAGGTTAAAATTTTGTATATACCTTTATAACCTTAAGGAAAATCAAAAATTTAAATTTCTTACAAGCTTTATTTTCAAAATAGTGATTTCTAAAAGATCTTTAAGCGTAAATATCTTAAAAGTGATATATGGTAAAAAAATATCTAAATTATTACACAATTTAATAAAAAATCTAACGATACCAAGTTTTAAAAATTGGTTGTGAAATAAGGGAGATAGTTTGTTTTTTAAAACCAATTACTGTTTTTTAAAACCAATTACTGTTTTTTAAAACCAATTACCAAACAATATCCGCCTTTATTATATGACTGAATGTGGGCTGCAACAATCAGCTGTTTTGATTTTAGCTGCTCTAATCAAGTGATTTTAACATTACATTGCTGAACTGTGGTCATAATATTCTTAATTATTTCTAAACAAAGTTTCTTTTGATTGAGACGTCAAAAAAAAACACTCTAATACATGTTGATTACCTAGACCAAAAATTAAAAATGTCTTTGTAGTTATTATATGTCTATTTAATATTTTGTTTTTAAATGGAAGACCTCAGACCTACTTTTGGCTTGTAAATTTATACGGAGTTTGTAGATATGCTATTGATTACGGTGTTAAACGTAGATGCTTAAATGTACCAGTAAAGATTGCTATTTGTTGCAGTTGTTACGTTTGTTCTAACCGATGTTTGAAGATTTTGTTCTACCCGGAAAATAAAAACATTAAAAAATATAAAAGTTTACTGTATACAAAATGAAATATTATGTATATTTGTGTAGTATTTTTTTATTATTAATGAAGTAATATTTATGCTTCTATACATCTGTTTACTACCTAGTTTACAAATCAGTTATAAAAATTACAACGAATTGAAAATTAGAGTGTAACAAAATTCTCTACACTTTCCGATATAAATAGCCTTAAAATAAAAGTACAGCTAAGCTGAAGTGTAATTTTAAATTTTACCTTTTTATAGACGCTTTATTAAAGACTTCACTGAGATTTCACTCTTCTTTTTACAATATTGTAAGAATGTTCATTCTTAAGTTTGACACTTCCAGATACATGGGGTTAGAAGTGCACGTCTGACTAATGTAACACACAATAGTTAAATATTCTTTAACTGCATACAAAAGGGCGATGATTTTCAGTTTTTGTCCATACATCATTACCGTGTTCTAGTTTATCTTTTCTCTTTACTCGTGTAAAAGTATCCGTTACCTAGAGAGTATAATATGCTACACCTTGGGCCTGTACACTCAAACATTGTTTGATTTCTTCTTATATTTTTTAGGAAATTTCATCAAACAAATTCACTATACATAATAAGTTATGTATTAATATAGGAATAACAACTGAGAATAACATCGATATTATTACTCAACCACTCGATACGGCCACATCAGTTTGAAAAGTAGGGTCGGTAGTGCACGCACGGGTTTCGTCAGCTTCGTCAAAATTATGTGTGGACCTACAGTCCTACAATCGATATTTGCAGGTTGATTTCACTCTGTATATTTCATATTTGGTAGACGGCCAATATATAACGAGCAACGATGTTAAGGCAAAAATAACGAGTTTCAAGTTTTTAAATCTTTACTAGCTGATACCCGCCCCTTCGTACGGAATTTTTCTAGAATAACTGGTACGTCATAGACATCTCCTTCATGTCTTTAAAAAAATGGCATACTACTGATGAAATAAATTATGGTCATTGGAAAATATTCCAATTTTAATGTCAATGCGACATTCCATGATTTTTTGAACTGATGTTCTAAAGTAATTAAAAATCACGATCCCTCCTTTCCTAAAGTACTGTAGGTAATAAAAGATTTATGATCCACATTTGAAAATAGGGTTACTCATAAAAGGAGCAACAAAACATATATGTGGGAATACTTTACATGTAATAGTTGATATCACTTAATATGAAAGTCCCAATATGAATTCTATTATTCATTCTCGTAATATTACACTAATTATCATCGATACCGTTAGAAAAAGTAATATAATCGAGGGTATAATCCTTTACCAGAGGGATATATCTGCTAGAAGTAAGATGGACAGAAGTCGACCAAACATTTTTTTACATTAACTAGTTAGGAAGAAACCTTTGCGGATTAATATACTTCATCCTTAGCTACCAATGCCTCATCCATAAGTTTTTTATCACAGTGTTAAGTTCATAAACTAATAATGTATCTTCCAGTTGTAGCCTCATGTGAAATGTATTTGATGTTTCTATAATATATTCCTTTAATCATGAAAAATAGTTAGGCATGATTCTATAGAGGATATTTTACACGTAAGCAATAGTAATACTTATGGGCGTAACCTTGAGATATTTTTGTGAGTACCATTCTACGGATTTTTGTGTAGTGTTAAGTCTATGTAGCTGTTCCATTGTGCAGATGATTCACTATACGCCTAATAGTGCATAAGATAAAAAATTATAATCTAGTTTCTTACTGCAGATGGTTACGAGTACCGTAATTATTTAAGGGCAGGTACTGAAGAATTATTTCTGTAATAAATAACAAGTCAAAAACTGTAATTTTCATACTTCATCTGTTTCATTCTATAAACCTAATTTTGAAATTTAATTAAAATTAAATATGAAACAAAAATGCCGCAGAGAAAAATTCTATACTGTGTGACAGTGAACTATTTTGCCTAAAATACGAGCCTAAATTGTTTACAAAATTATTTGTTGTAATTGTTTTTTACATTTGAGTTAATTAAACTAAAAACAGAAGATTCCATTTCCGTGAAGCTATTAAATGAAATAAATACTTTAATTATGGATTCATATACAAATAACATAGTTTTAATTATATGTAGAAACATGTTTCATTGAGTTTTCACGATTGGGTTAAGTTTGAACTGTTAATGCTCAGTGAATACCCTTAACTAGACTATGAGTAGACTAGATCTTTCATTGGTATGGACGCCCAGTACTCAATACCTGTACAATAAAAATGACACAGCAAAGATACTAGACTAATTGTGTATAAAAACCATAATTACATTTTACCTTCCGTAATATTCCAAAAATCGACTCAGAATCGACGAGAATTTTATGTTTTTTTAAATATATATTTAGCAGTGCGTTAATTAAATTTACAAACATATTAACTGAAAGAATAAACTGAAATAGAATAAATGAAGGATATGATTTAATTTATTATTTTAATAGGTGATATATAGAACAAATTAAGAAAGCAAAGTCATGAGTGAAAATTATTACACAAATATGACAATGCGTATGAGAGGGAGGAGTTCTAAGGTCTATTAGCCTTGTTAGTCGGAGCATTATTATGTAATATTAAGTCTATGGTAATTTTTAAGAGAAAGTAGCCATATTTGATTATTATATTATTTAATCGTTCATCGGAAATTGCAAAACAATCGTAGATAGTAGCTTATAAGAGGCAGCGTCACAAAAATCCAGATAACAACTATTATATTTATGATTGAATTGAATATGTAAAAGATAAATACCCTTTTTGCCGGTTGAATGCTAGGGGGTGCTAATTCAGTGACTGAGCCATGTCCATGCGCTGAATAAGCACCCCCTTGGAACAGGGGGGTGTTAATTCAGGGCCTCGACCATGTTCATGCGCTGATTTAACACCCCCTTGTAGCCGGGGGGTGCTAATTCCGTGCCTGGTCCGTGTCCGTGCGCTGAATTAGCACCCCCCTGCCGTGACGTCAGAGCCCGAGGGGGTGCTTATTCCAGGGGGTGCTAAAGCAGCGTCCCCCAACATAGGCGTCCCTCATTTATACGTGTATTGTAAGTTTACCAAAGGCCGCTTCAATACTAAATTTACCTTCTACATAAGTCATTTTCGTATGGAAAAACATTCGTATGGAATAATGAAATTGTTTAAACTCTTATCTGAAACTTCTGTAACTCTGAAACAGGTACATTATCTTCAAGACCTTGTGTTTTTTCTGTATATTCCTAGTAAGTTCCTAATAGAAAGATAATGTGTTATAGAAAGTGTTATAACAATAGAGAAGATTGCACGTAGGTGATTACAACTAGGAGACACATATAGCTCATTATTTAATCTTGTCTGAGTCTGCTCTTGGTAAACAGCAGGATTAAAATTGCTCAACGTCGTTCTTCAAGTGTACAGCTTGGCAATGCTGTATTCCTTCCTGGTACGCCAAATATTTACTTGAAATTGGCATCGTTGCATAACCTGTTACCTATTCCGTTATGCTATAGTGTTATTTCTTAGATAATTCAAGATTGCATACGCACAATAAAAGTATAAATAATTTATTTCAATATAAGGGTAGGCTATATAAATATACATAAATAAAAAAAATATTTCTGTGTTAATGCAACTTTTAAGTTATCAAATTCTTTTAAAATCTAAAATATACTACGTTTATTATTAGAATGTGTATACCTGTACGTACTAAGTTTATAACATGTAATAATTTAGTTTATTAAACGCTAAAATTAACTATATTTCTAATTACGAGTATTATTAATTTTCTGCCCCTAGCTAAATTTCATGTTTGATATTCAGTGAACACATTTTTACACAAATCCCATATTAGGGATTCAACTGTGACGAACTGATTGCTCCAAGTAACAGTTCCTAGAAATCAGTCGTTACACATGTCAGCTGATCTGATGTCCAATGATTTTGTTGGTATATATTTTCTTGATCGGAACACAAGTCAAATTCAACTATGGCACTTGAAATACCTTAGATATATAATGAATCTAAACAGACGGAAGTTGACACTTTTTGACTAAATTAGGTTTTTCAGACTTATATGTATAAATCTTTGCATACAAAAAAACCTACCATAGAGCCAATCAAAGTGTTATTACGTTTGAATCTCTCAACCATGGATACTAAAATAATATGTATCTGGTACGTCTGCTTTGTTTAAAACAATTTTAGGGCGCCATTATTTTACATCATAAAGCTATCACTAAGAAGGCTATTTGGCCTTTGATTTTCAAAATTGCGTTAAGCCGCGGGTAACTACTAGCGACATATACACTTGGCATTTTCAATAGCATCTCAATTGGAAAAACCTTTCAGTACGGAATTAGTTTCGCTGCACATTTTGTTCTGATGAAATGTCGTTAATATGAAAAAAAAACAAGTGTTAGTTATAAAATAATTAACATTAATTTAAATATTATTTTTGAAAAAAATAGTCAATATTTATAATTGTAATATTTATGTATATAAATAATTATAATTATATATAACATGTTTATCTAGGAATCACGTAATGGTGGTTTAGGAATACGTATAACAAATCATCAAACAAACCAAAACAAATTATGATTCATTACATTAAATTTGTTAGTAAAATAGATTCCAAATTAATTTAAACTGAATTGCAATATGTAACTAAAATATTGTTTTTAAATTAAATATTGTATTGATTTTATGTTTTTATTTTTCTTTATAATTGTATAGGTAATAATTATAATAATAATAATAATAATAATATAGGTGTTAATATATTTTAATTCCAATTGTGTATAATATACAAAAAAGTCATAATACACCTGACTAAAATGAAATGGCTTGCTCACACTTTTAGCAAACTTACCTCACAGTCATTTCAAATCCTATAAGGAGTGTTGATCTTTTAAATTCTGAAGTTATAGCATTTTTAATTTTTATAACACAGATTTTGATGAATAAATATGTTTAAAATTAGAATTAAAAGATTAAAGGTGACAATCTTTCCCCCACTCATTCAAAAGGGCTAATGTGTTGGGGTAATTCTACTATATATGGTTATATACACAAGTAATGTTTTTCTTTAAAAATGCAATCAAATGAGTTAATTACTGCTGTTTTTTTTATTCAGGTTGTAGTTGGTGCAGATTGTGTCACTCATATGCATTTTGTGGAAGGCACACCAACCGGATCAGAAAGACACAGTAAACGGGATCCACTTTCAGGCTAACCCTCAAAGTGCTAAATATTCCTTATACTTCATGCCATTAAAATTATGCCATACAGACTTATCTTTACTTTCTTATTTTAGTTTGTTGTGTACAGTACAGTGCACTAAAGTACTGCGATTGTGAAGGAATACGTAAAGTTCCTATGATTATCAGGAAGCAAACTGGAATTCTGACAATAAATCAATAATCAGTTTAGTTTCATTGTTTATTTCATATTAGTTTTATTCATAATTTCGTCTGGTGATGTGTGTTGTAACATGTATACAGCATGCCAATACAGCTGTGGTTAACAACAGCTGGATTAACAGCTAGTATGAATACATTTTTACACTACAACTCTAGATTTTATAACCAATTTCCTTGTATAACTTCCGTACACGAACCAAGTTCATTTGCATTTGCAAACCCATGAAAATAAATAACTTGATAAAACTGCATTATCTATTGACAAACATTTATTGATTTTCAGGTAGCGGAGGTGTTCCTTAGGTGGTTTAAGGATAGCCTACTATCCTTAGCCCCGCCCAGAAAGCACTGATAATGTAATATTGGCATGTGGTTAGTGATTCGGGGCTTCAACACGAACCTCAACGGGCCATGCAATAATGAGGCTAGCTATGTCGCCATGATATATAGAAACTACTTTAATATTTTTAATGCTTTGAAATAATGTAAAATCGTTAAAAATAAAATTATTAAAACAGGGCACACATATTATATTACGATTATTTAAAAATAGCCACATATATTTATACCAGCGTTACTATTTTTAAGTAAATTGTAATTATACTAAAATTCTTTATTTTGCTATGGGGATACAAATGTATGCATTGCACTGAACTAAACCAAAATTAAAAAAAAAAACTGTCATTAATATCCGTACACAGTCGATTACTGAAAGGGCAAGTAGACTATGGTCCTGAGGTAGCCCAAGGCTGTGAATGTGCGTGAAAGTGGGCGGTTGACATAGATACACCCCCGACCCCAGCCGTCCCTTTTTTGTGAGGGGACTCAGAGGCGGCTATAGTAACGACCGACCCTTTTCTTAAAATGGTCTCGTTTTGCAGAAATAGTTCTATGGAAGCCGGTATCGCCATTGTCCCAATCAATTAGGTGGGCTCAAATTACGAGTTTAGGTATAAAACTACCCAGTAATTTTTGAAGGGTGTTGTTCAAACGAAATATAGTAACCACTTACCGTTCTTTCAGTAATATATTATGCTGCAACCCACCAGTCTCTGAGTGGTTAACTTCCCCTATAACTAGATATAAAATTAAAAAATATTTATGCAAAGTACAGTTAATTCACTGAGTTACATGCAATGGCATTTGAATAGTACTGATCTATGCAAGAGAACTGTTTAAATACTGATGTACATGTAGCCTATGTCATAAATGAATTCAAGAATACAACTATAAAATCAATATTCCCTAACACTGAATCTGAAAAATTAACTGTATTTGTGTAATATATTTTCCCAAAACAAATTTATTTACTATATACACATTAAAAAATTTTCTATGAAATATTAAAACACAACAGGTCATTTTAACACTCGGAGGCAAAGCCTGTATAATCCATGATTGTTTATGCCTGTATAATAATTTTGTTTGTTTTTGTGTGTGTAAGATTTGACATGATTTGTTCTGCTAACCAGATGTAATACACTGAAAAACAAAAATAAAAGGCATTTATATTTATGTATTCCCTTAGAAGTTAAAATGAGGTGTTGTTCCAGCGTTGACATAAAAACAAAAAATTAAACCAAATAACAGTATTTTTAATTAATAGACTACCGGTATAGTAAAAACCAACAAGCTTTATAGAAACTAGCATGTTATATTCTGAAGTCCTTAGCTTTTTAGTTATAACTCACTTATAATATAATAAAATATGGCATTCTACTGTAGTTGTTTAAAATCCCAATAAAACAAACCCATACAAAGAAAAGCTTCTGCAAGTAACATAAAATTTTTAAAGTGTAACTGACGAATATAACCCTCGATTATGAAATATTCTGGGGCAACCTTAGAAGGTTTCATGATCAAGGATACAGTATAGCCTAACTAACATTTACTATAGCCCGTTAAAATGTGTATAAAATGCTTATTATTCTTTACTTTAACAGGTGATTAAACATATATTTACTATCTGCTGATTATGCCAAGACGAAAAATATAATGGATAATTGAGTGTTAAAGGAGTTTTCAAGACCAGTGATGCGTAGCCCGGAGGAATTTTCGAAATATGAATAGGCCTATATGTTAACCAGGGACCCTAAGAATCTCCGTGTAAATTTAAGTACAATCGGTTCAGTCATTTTTAAGCGATTTTGTCATATTCATAAACACACAGAAAGACACCAATAGATTTTTGTATAATAGTATATATACGTACGAAAGTGATACGGGTGACATGTAGTCTAAAACACAAGACTGGTAATTAACACACAGCAGATAATTCTGCTTATTTTCACATAGAACACAGTATAGCGTGAAATTACATTTAAAGCAGGATAATATAATCAAAGATATAAGATAAAAACTCCCTTTTTGTGTTTTTATACAGCTATGCTTTTAGGTCTCAATATATCAAATTATTAGGTGAATTGCCGGCCATTTGTCATCATAAATTGAATTACAAATAAACTAATAATTTTAACATTAATTTTTGAAATCAAGTTAAACCCATTTAGACCCAAATTATTTTTTTTTCTAATAAAATATAAAATCTACATAAAACTTACTTTAAATATTATGTATTAAAGATGTTCTTAGCAAAATTTTACTAATTTTGTTATTTTATCCTCAAAAAAAATTAATGTTCCCAAATGGGAACAGTGGGACTGAATGGGATGGTGACCTATTGTTCCCAAATGGGAACAGTGGGTATAACAGGGGTGGTGTAAAAAACTCAACATTATTGATAAATAAACTTTATTTTACAATAAAAACTATGTATATAAGTGGCAAATCTCTTTAAGTGAACTAGAGAAAACTAGAAATAACATATTTCATTATATTTCACGTTTGATATTTCACTGTTTAGAGTGAAATTCTTGAGAACAGTGTTGGTGAATTGCCACATTGCATTTTTTACACTTCAACCTGGCATTCTTTTTGCACTGTGCACATCTTGATTGTTTGTCATTGGTTACAAGGAAGTGGTTTCACTTTGTCGTAACGTACCTCATCCACCACTCTTGATTCCACTGGTTTCACAAGACGAGGCGGTCTCCCTAATGTCAAACGTTGGGCATACTTTTGGAGATAAGTTTGGCAGATCACTCTTGTAAATCCAAGCAAATCAAGTTGTTTCGCTTTTTACTCTGAATGGCATATCTGTGAAGTTGCCATGCATTGTTTACAGAAGCATTTAACGGAAAACATAACAACTGCCAATACCATTTTTTACCTCTTATATTTATACGTAGTTTAGAAATGTTTTCATCAAGGCGATCAACGCCTCCCATGTAGTTGTTATACAAAACAAAGCAAGCTGGCTGATCAACCATTATATGAGATTTACTTCTTTGGCTTAAATCTCCTTACTTTTCCAATTGGAAATGTTCCAGCTTGGGTCGAAGCCATTGTCACTACATTGTTATCATGGTAACGGACGAGTGTTATACCTGTTTCTTCATTTGTAACTTGAGAGTAACTCCCTCTTTCTAGTTGCTTCATATCTTTCTTTGTTGGCAACGGAGCATTTAGTGTTCTGTTTTCCCTCAAAGTCCCAGTTACAGCGGAAGCCCATTTTCTTTGAGCTTTTTCAACAACACGACACTTGTGAAAAAGTTATCAAAAAATACACTGGATTCCTGTATTTGGTAGCTTACTCAATAACTCCATCACAACCGATCCACCTACTCCTAACTCAGGTTGTGTATTTCCTGTATTTTTCCCCATGTATGGGATTGATTGAATGAGATACCCCAGCCGGCTACATAGACAACCAAGCTTTGAAGCCAAAACCTTATTGGCTTGCCGTGCATGTGTTGTTTAGCTCCATGCCTACCGTAGTAAGGAATCATTGATTCGTCAATGCTTACATTATTTTCTCCTGGATAAAACTTCAAACCATTTTTTTTCATTCAATTTTTCCCAAAGTGGTGTTTATTTTGGCAAAAACGATCACCTTCCCTAAGATTGTGATTGTCACAAACATGAAAATATTTCATGATTTGTATAAATCGATTTCTAGGCATAGCGTTACTCACTGCAGAGTTGTGACAATCAGGGCTCTGCTCCCAATACATACGAAGTCTTGGAACTTGACAATAGCCACTAAGTAAAAGTATTGCAAGAAACACTTTAGTTTCGTCTATAGTGAGTTTCAAATTGTGCTCACCATTTTGATAGGCATGTAAATTAGTTTGATGACATATAAGATTAATGACTTCATCGTCATAAAAAAAGCTCAAATAGTTTTACAGGGCTCCCATCACTACTTTTGAGCCAATCCGGGAAGCTCGAATTCTCTTTCATTGTACCTTGGAAGGTCTTTTTCAGTCCAAACATAGGTTTTTTTTTGTTGGATTTTTTATCAATTATTTTCTTGATTGCTTTTACTCTATTATCTTTTTTGTTTTCACTCTGATTAGGTGATGACAAACCTTTCTTCTTTTTAGCTTTTGGCTCATCATTACTGTTAGTGCAAACTAAATTTCTTGTGTAAGGCTCACCTGCAGGAAGGGCCAATTGTTCCTCACTAACAACTTCAAAAATGTTCATCATCTTCTGAAATGTCTTCAGGAACACCAATACTTATTTTTTAGTAGTTCTCCATCCACAATTTTACGAACCGAGGATTCCGCACTTGACAATAGTTGATTTCGTGATAGGCGTGAAAGATCTACCTCATCCTCCGTCACCACTGTCGGCATCTGAATGAACCCCTTCATTTGGAATAATTACTATTTCACTTTCCAAGATATCTGTTTCCCTGCTCCAAAATGTCTTGAATGTCATTTAGTGTCAATCTGTAACAATGAAACATACGAATAACAACCTACCCATTCGGTCCCACTGTTCCCAAATGGGAACAACATACTTTATGTGTTTACAAAACATCATAAACAAAACCGGTATAAAAACTTTTCATTATTTACAACTAAAACTACAATGATATTGAGTTATTTCATTATGTGAAACATTTTAATACACATCATGTATAATGCATAGGTACTTACTTTTCATAGTATGCCATGGTAGAAGCATATAACCTCAAAGTGAAGATCTACTGCATGAATACCATGGTGCTCAACTGGTGAGCAGGTGTGTTGTGGGGAAGCAGTAGTACCACCTGTCATAGACTACCAACAAAAAAATTCCCTAAAATATTATTTTTTAATTTTTATTTATTTTTGAATAAATGTTCCCATTTGGGAACAGCGGGGCTAAATGGGTTAATGGGTTGGTAAAGTATTGTTTTGTACAAGTCAATAATTTCCGTTGATAGTGTCCCACTCTAGCGGTCTTTCTCGGAACAAAGCGGAAGCGGGGTATGAAATCGATTCAGTGTCGACTAGTAGTGCTGTGCGTAAATAGGTGCGCGAATTTGATTTTGTTCGGTGCTGGTCGTAAGATAAAATGTTTATCTTATCTCAATCATTTTAATTTGAAAAAACGCACGTGTGACACGTCTTGTTTATGTGAAAACAAAATAAAAAGTCACAACTAGGTTTGTGTTCATTTTCAATTGACATTTTAGCTGTGCGTGTTCATAATGTCGCATTTACCTAGAGTTAACCTAGACGAACCTAGGTGGGATCAGAATACCTATATAGGAAGAGCAAAATATTTTTTTACGACAGTTAACCCTTTAAATGTATTTGCGTCGTCAAAAACTTTAGAAAATTCAAAAAATATTGTTTTGAAATACAAGTAAGTAATCTATTTTTCACCATTTGAGATTACCTTTAGCAGCTATTTTTTACTGATTACTTTGGTTCAATACTAATTGCAATTATGATTATTGACTAGTAATTTTTAAATAGAATGTTTGCCAAACTATTACTAGAAACTAAAAGTACCTTTTTAAATATTTTATTAACATTGTTAAAATCAAACTATTGTTTTGTATAGTGAAATTAAATTGATTTATACAAATTGAAGTAGGTTAAATTTAACCTTTAATAATATATTAAAGTGTACAAAAAGTTTTCTAAAATATAGCTATGAATATTTTACATATGCAAAGCATGATTTACGTTACTAAGGAATTCTTTGTATAATGTGCAGTATAATTTATTAAAAATTAATAACATGTTCCAAATTAACGACTTTCTCTAACATTAATCAAGTTAAAGAATTAATCTTACAAATCACTTTATATTTCTGTGTAAAAATTGCATGAAAGGTGACTTTGATTTAATAACTTCTAAATAAATTTGTGTAATGAATTATAAAAAATGAAGATGAGGTTAGATTTTAATTTATATTTCATAATAGCCGGTTTTTAGAAGTTGTTTTTATTTTTATCATAGCCTCTGTATATTTTAAATTTTATATAGGTTACTGTCTTTGTTTAAGAAACACATATTGTATTAAACTTCGACTGAATAAGACAACAAAATGTATACATTGAATTGTTGGTATAGACAAAGATCTAAATAATTTACCTCTATTCTGTTTTTACAAACATCAATATTTTTTTCATACATTGTACTGTAGGAAAAAGTAGTGAACAAATACATGGAAACATCATAACACTATATTTTACAGATTCAAGTTGTTTTCTGTACCTTTTCTCCTGTTATATATTCCAGTCACAATATACAAAGCTTTCTGTCGGATGTCTACTCAACAATAAATGTTTAAATTTTAAATTATTTATTAACTCAATCAAAAGTTATATAGTTTACAGTTGAAAATGAGTACTGTTATAAACTACTTTCTCTCTGCCCCATAAATAACATAAATACAATTATCATACTCCATCAACGTTGTCCAACTATCAAAAGTTTTTTGGTTCACACCGCTTTGAAAAATGTTTAACCATATTGTTGACTAAAAATTACTATAGTGGAGCTGAAATGTCTCACGATTTTAATTGTGTTTGCAATTTTTTTGGCACTATGTGAAGCAACAACACTTGTTAATACTTTTGACGCTGACCGCCTAAGAATTTGTATATTTCTCATAAACTGTTAAGGAGCTGTGAGAGTCATTTTTACAGGGCTGGTGAAGAGCTGCCAAAGTCAATAACGATGGCTGATGTTTATCGAGCCAAAGACCTCTATGATTCTGCATTCCACCCAGAAACTGGAGAAAAAATGATTCTGATTGGTCGCATGTCAGCTCAGGTGCCCATGAATATGATCATTACCGGCTGTATGATGACTTTCTACAAGTTAGTTAACTTAAAATATTCATTAGAATGTATTTTAATATTTAATGTATAATTCAATTTATAATCAACTAGGAAATCAATTTACCAACTGACTAATTAAATTCTCAACCAAAAAGAGGTGGGATAGGAGTTCACAGTTACCTCTTAAATCTTACAAGTTATTATTTATAGAAACTAATGAAATTATTTAGTACATTTTTGCATTCAGGCTCCTGATTTGTAAGGAGAAATATCCATACAGAATTGCAGACCTTTGTTTGTAGGACTTCTTTTATTTATTATGACAAACATAAACTATTTTACTAAGTTTTTCAATACTCTGTACTCATAAACCTCTTTCCCTTTATTATATAGAAGCCAATACTCATGCTGTTTTATTCTGAAAGGTGAAAGGGTTAGAATTAGAACCAACTTATGTGGTATACAGTAGAATTAATTAATTAGGCCAGTTTAAATATGGTAAATAAGACTAATTAGAATATTTAATTACTATTCTTGCTCTCATCATCCAGAGGCTTAATTATCGGACATTATCAATATTTTTCTTCTGAATCGAAATGGGAATCACTGAGTAAGTTACATTTGGATGGATATGTGGTGTGATAAAATCTGTGGCAGGTGTGGTGTTCTTGGCAACTCAACTACTTTTAAGCAAAGGTCAACCCTTTACAATAAAAGGAGGCATTCTTCTTAATTGTGCCCGCATGTAAAAGTGATTTCATTTCCTTGAGTTAAAACTGTTTTGAGATTTCATAGCTAGCCCTACTTAAAATTAGTACTCAAATATGTAAATAATACGTAATATTTTGATGTAGACAGACACTCTTGATAGTTTACTATTTGTATACATATTCAGATCAACTAAAATGTTCATTACTATCCAACTTAAATCTATTATATTCTATCTATTTATTAATTATATTTTTTAATAAATTTTAGTTAGTACACTTTGTATTTATTTTTTGTTATTATTTATTATATTAAAATATTTATATTTATTTATTTTTGTTACTTTACACATATAAAAAATAATACAACTAATATTTGCATCTAATTAGATAATATGATCATCTTATTCTCCTTCTTCATTCCATTTACCTTATCTAAACTTTTATGTAATTTGTAGGTAATTGTGTATATTAAAATACTAAACAATACTTTAAAAATTTGTAATTAAATCATCACCAATTTTGTTTGGATAGGCCTGGTTATTCATAATAATACATAGAGCTTAGAGTGTACGAATTGTGATTGCTTTCAGTGCTTAACTGTAAAACTCATCCTATAAAGTAAACTTATAGAATATAGATTAATTTGTACATTTTTAAGGTAGTGAAAGTTACAATGGAACATCATTGACTTTATGGTTGTTATTATAGTACTATTTTCATCAGAGATTTACTTCAAACAAACCTGATAAAATAGTAGACTATATTTTGTTTGATGAAATATCGCCTAGCCAGTTCAAACCACCAACTTATCAAAGCCAATCAATCTTTTGATTGTTTGCCAGGTTGAGATCAGATGGAATTTTCATACATAAATAGCAGAGGTATGAAAGAAATTTAAAAATATCAAGATTTTCATCACTGGCTAAGCTAGCTATGATATACCCATTAAAAATCAGCTATTAAGAAAATTTTTTGAGCTCTCACTTAAAGAATTTTTCAAGAGCTTTTTATATTTATTAAGTTTTACTGCTTGTGAGGCACTCTCTGAACCATTAACAGTCTTTCTGCAACACATTAATGCTCATAGTGTAAGTGTTTGTCATTCTAATAAACCTCATGAGGCAATAAAGCAGCCCTTTTAACTATTGACATACAGAAAATTTTTTGTAACCAGTATATATTTCTACGTTTCTTGATAGTCGATTTCGGAAAAATAATTTAGTTTAAAAAATATTCAATAGGTAGGTACCTATTCTCCTTTTTTGGTTGGTTTTCTAGGGCAGGTTTTTAATACTTTTAAATTCAAGAAACCAGTGATGAAATTACTTTCAGGAAAATAAAACACTGAAAATGCGTTTAAGTAAATTTGTTAAGCTGTGATCACTAAATCTCCCACGCTCTTGTTTTCAAATTCAGCTTTGAGTTAGACTATTCGCTAAGAATATAACTTTCTATGTGTTATATAGTAGGTAGTTTTTTAGCTTTATTGCTAATTAAAGCCTTGGCATTATATAGTACTCATTGATTAAGGTAACAAATTTTCATAGTATTTTAAATAATTGACAGAGAGTAGCCAGAGATATGTGTAACCAGCCTTTCTACTCACTAGGCAACTTAGTATTGGTTCTATTTCTAAAATACCTTACGTTTGTCATTGTGCTAGAGTCTGGCAGTGGCTAACCAATTGTTGGACACGATGACTACTACAGCCGTTAATAGTCTCGTAAACAATTCTACCGCAGTTCTATGTGTTATGCCACATTACAGGTCGACTCCTGCTGTGGTGTTTTGGCAGTGGGTCAACCAGTCCTTTAATGCTGTGGTTAACTACACTAACAGAAGCGGCTCCTCATCTATACCCGTTGAGTAAGTCAAAATATGCATATACTCTACAATCAATTTCTTTACTTATACAAGTAAAGGAGTACCCCACACCTTTTTTTGTAGCAGGCTTCGCTGAGTTTGCATTCAAAATTTAAGTCTATAGCTCATTTAATTAGACTACATGTGTTACTATGTTACAATTTAAAGTGTCATAATAGGACTCAGTTTTAAAATATGTTTATACTATGTTTTTCTCAATGCAATCATTGTTATCCATAAGACTAATGTAAAATGTTCGTGCTCAGCTAAATCCCATAGTATGACATGCACCATCATCGAACTCAGCCTGTATAAAAACAAGACTTCATGCAAAAATTCAAATCTAACAAGTCAGCTCGTTCATGAGATTGTACGGACAGACAGACAAATATTACATTTTTACAGTCCCTTGAGTGATAAGCTTTGCTAACACTCAACCAATAATTACATCTTGTTTTACAATTATGTGTAGTTTCAATATTAATATTGGTTCTTTGAAGCCAAAAATAAATCAGAGGATAATTTGGTCCACCATGCAAATTGTCCTACACCTCAACAGCTGTCATGTTATTTATAGTGTTTGTCACAAGTAAAGAGTGAAAAATACTCTTCACTTGTACCACTATTTTCACAGTGATAGGTAAAGAACTGTTTTAATAATTTATATTATCAAATATCTTTCCAGTACTATCACTAATGTGTCATCACATTCCAAATGTTCATAATAAGATAAAAATTTTAAAACCTTTATCTTTATTTTCAGTTTTATACAAGGTAAAATTATGTTACACCATTTATATAGCATGCAGTCATTCAACTGTTATAGAATGCAAAATTTCAAGTTTCAAGTAGCTACAGTTCAGTTCATTCTCTAGATGCCCTGCAGACTGGTAGATAGACAGGCAGAAAAGAAATTTATACATCCATTTGAATGAGAAAAGAGAAATTTTATCACCCTACTGAGTGATTTCAATTTCACACATTAAAATTCCATGGTTGTACACACAATATCGTAGAACTCTTTCTTGTCTATATAGAAATTAATTTTCATGCAAAATGCAAAATTTAAAGTCTATAGTTAAAATATTTCTCGGGATATCTTTGCACTATGAGACGTTCAAATTTTTGTTCAATAATTGAGGTTCCATAGCAATGTTTAAATAATAGTTGTGTTGCTAATAAACAAGAGTGAACTAAAATCAAATCTTGTCACTGATTACATTGACTTTTCACCTTAATTTTTTGTTTTACTGTATGATAAAAGTGTATCTGAATGTATCTATGTCACATATTAAAACCTAATATGGTTGTACTCAGTTTGTTTACAAATTTATTTATTCTGCATTTTTCTTGTGCCATCATGGTTGCTCATTAGACCAATGTAAAAATATTTGCTAATGCTGAGCCAAATTTCATAGAGCGATGCACCATTATCGAACCTAGTGTTTCTTATATGGAAATAAAGCTTTATACCAAATGTCAAGTCCATAAGTCAGTTTGTTTTCAAAATATCATGCTGACAACAGACAGACAGAAATGAAATTATTCCAGCCTCATAGGTGATAGGCTTCGGTAACGCTCAGTCAATTAACAATATGTCAATAAGATTAAAAGGTTAGGTTTTAAGCTAAGTGTCAAATATTTTTCATCGTAAAATTATTTTACTTGAGACAACGCTTCTGTGCAAAATGTGAGTTTTACAAAAATCTCTTTTTAACTGTTACCAGACTAATGTAGTACATGAGTGTCACTAGTGAATGTTATTTATTCATATTTATTACTTTTGAACATTTTAATTTTTTTTAATTAAATAACTATGTCAAACATTTATATTTGATGTTTAAAAACAGCAGATGATTTACTAAACCAATCGATATTTACAAGGGCTATCCAGAAAGTAGATTATGTTTTGATATAAAGATAAAATAAAGTACAAGAAAAAAATTGTATTATATACATTTGAAAGTGACACTAAAAATACTATTTTCATCATAGTCACCATACAAATTCAGGCACTTATCATAGTAGTGACTAGTTTTTTAAATTCCAGTGTTATAAAATTCTGCCGCCTGAGACTTTAACCACGTAGTTACACCCTCCTGCAGTTCTACGTCGTCATCAAAGCGCTGCATCACAAATCAGGTCCTCATTGCTGGAAATAGGTGGTGGTCGCTGGGTACAAGGTGAATGTAAGTTGGATGTGGAAACACCTCCCATGTAAAAGCATCCAGGACTTCTCAAGTCTGATTTGCCGTGTGTTGATTTTTTATTTTTTACCATCATAATGTACCACAAAATGTATGGTAACCTTAACATCTTCATAACAATTCCGTGTAACAAACTCCTTGAATTTTAGAAAAACTAAGTGAGAGTTCTGTTATTGAGAATTGGTGGTCTTCTTTAATCTTCTTATTGACTTCAGAAACAACTTAATCGGTCAAAATGCTTGACCGCTTACTTCGTTCATTATCTTGCACGTTATTTCGGCCATTTGTAAACCTAATTCACCACTGACACACTCCATCTTCAGTAATCACATTGTTTCCATAAGCTTCACAGAGTTGGCTACAAACCTCAATTGGTTTATTGTGCTTGTCAACAAAAACCGTATTACTGACCGCACATCACAACTCGTGGGATTTTCAATTGTATCACATACACATTTTAAACTACTATTGTGACACAACAAGGAGGGACAGTAACCTCTTATTAGCACGGCTGGATTGACACTGAACGGAGAAACGCCCTGACATAAAAAATCCCACAATAGTCCCGCCCCTAGCAGCTACAAAGCGAAACATAATCTACTTTCTGGATAGCCCTCATATATCACAATATTGACTTTATTAATTGGGTTCCTTGTCATATAAACACAAGTGAAGTAAATAAAAATTTTTCTTCAGTATGAGTTACTTTGAAGAGCTTATTTAGTATAACTTGTAAAATATATAAATTCTTTAATAATTTATTCGTGTCAAGCGTCCAGAGTGTTGTGACAAGCATAAGTTAGAAATCACAACAAACATGTTGTATCTCTAAAACATCCACTTAATAAAACCAAAACACTCCTGAGAAAGAGATCACATAATAGATGTCAAAAGTGGTGTTACAGATTTCTTGCATCATTGAACAGTGGCAAACGTCTCAAAGAATCATGTTTCCTTAACAATCCTTCCATCATCAGAAACAAACTTTGTTCAAAGAACGTGACATAAAAACACAAACCTGGTATTCTTTTATCTTTTGGATTCCACAAAAAATTGGCACAGACTCTGATATTTATAGGTTAAGTTGCTTATAGTTTTTAAGATTTTTCTAAGATGACAACTATTTTAAGGAACATGAACTTGGATTGCCCCAACAAACATGCATTTCAAATTTGTAATTACTGAATATTTAACTAGCCATTCATTTATTAAAATTGTTTTAAAAATGTGTTTAATTAAAATTTGTCTTCATTATTTTATTTATCTAAAATTACATGATCTAACAAGAACCAAACATTAAATAAAGAATGAACTGTTTATGAAAAAATTAAATTTTTATAATACTTATGTTTCAAAACACAATATGATTATAATCAGTAAAATAAATAATTATTAAGATTGAAAATCTGTGTAAGATTTACTAATTATTTGAATGATAGTTAAATCATTAATGATTGCTCTTTTATTAATTGTTATGCATTATTGCTCTTCAACTGAGAAAGAAGGCTTTATTTTGATGTCAACAAATATAGTGAAGAGTTCTGAAAAATATAAAACTACTGTCAAGGGTTATCAGAATATTAGTAGTGGTCGTGATAAACTACAATAGTGAACTAATACCATTCTTAACAACAAAATAAACATTCAACAACATGTACGTCACACTTATTGACGTAAACAACCTTGTTAAAACTAAAGTGGAAAACATAATTGTTTGCCAACAAAACTATTTGATATCTTATCTGATTTTTATGCATACTATATAATTTCAAATATTTTAGATGTCATACATAAATTTATCTTTTTGAGTTAAACAGATGTTACAAAAAAAATTAAAATCAATATTCTCAATACTTTGACTACCAATAATGATGCCTCGACCTAAAATCTTTTCTTGTTCAAAATAGGTGTAAACTGTGTTACGATTACATACAGAATGGCTAACTTTAATTTTAATAAGCACAAAATATCAAGGGTACATCTGTTTTAATTACAATTAGATGAGAAGTAGAAACTGTAATTCTTAGTTCACTTTAATTTTTTTACTTAATACAACCAAATAAACACAAAACTGTTCTATACAAACTCTTTAAAAATGTGTGGAATATTTTTATTTTTTAATCCACTTTGGTGTTAGTTATCTCCACCGAAAGTCTTGTAATAGGTATTGTATAAATAAATGCACTAAAAGCCCACTAAAACAATAAAATATTAATACACATTAAAACTTTCTACAAAACAAACAAATTGATGCAATGCATTTGAAGTTGCGCTATTATTTATTAATATTTAATGTAAATAATTGCAAAGTTATTTTTATATAAAAAGTAATACAACATTCTTGCACTTACTTGAGAAACATCTTGTGAGTAGTTTAACAAAAATATTTCTAAATAAGACCCAACACAGCATTAATACTACATTGTTTTATTGGAATAAAAAGAAACAAACTTAAAGTCAAGAGTATTACTTGTAATTTGATATCCATATTACAAATGCGAAAGTGCCTTTGTTTGTTTTGCTTTCACTTATAAACTATTCAACTGATTGTACTGAAACTTTACATGGGCATTCTTACGCTCCCTGAGATGAATATTAGCATATTCTTATTTTGAAAATTCCTAAGAACTATACCCCGCTGGCCTTTAAAGTAGCGGAAAATCCCATCTTGGTCTCTTAAGTTGTGAAATATTAATTAAAAGAACATTTTTAATGTAATCAACTGTTCTGGGTAAACATTGTTTAATATTTTGTTTACAATGAGTACATTCTCTAAGGAATAATAAATATTCCTGTAATGCCGTTTTAGATTTCAGTGGTTAGGTATGTACTCATCTACCTTACAAATTGCCCTAAAAACATGAGATAGTCAGAATTTGACACCAAAGACTCCCTTTGAAGCAGTTGGTAAGGAGAAACCACTCCTGTTTGAAATAGAATTCAAAATAGAAATGCTCATACAGGTGCAAAACCTACGAAATTGTATGCGAAGGTGTGGTTAATTGTTAGTATGATTTATATTTGTGTCCGACAAAAATTTACAAAATGAAACATTTAACATATATTTTGTTTAATAATTAATTTAGGAAATGTTATACAGTAGTTTGACCTGTTGTGTTTCAGTCAATTGGCAAAGTCTTATGTTCTGGCAACTGGAGGAGCTCTGGTTACGGCGATCAGTCTCAACAGGATGGTTACGGTGAGTCGTCCACTATTTGCTCTTATAAAACTTGTTTTTTAGGATCATTAATCATTGTTATTTACTGTAATAAAAGTTAAGTGTATGTATTTGCCACATATTTTATCCAAGAATCCAATCTATTAATTACTTCATTCAAACATTGCAGCCAGAAGTGTTTTGTTGCCAACAGGTTATAAAATAAGTATGACAAAGCTATACAAATATCCTTTAATTTGTAACAAAAACATTAAATTTTCTTACGTTTGATTTTGAAACGTTATTGTGTAGCAACGCTGGTATTAAAGTGCGTTGATATATTCATGACACGCTCAAATTCGATATCACCCTGGGCAGTGAGTCCAAGATCTCTTGATAAAAACCATAGTATTGCACTTAATGTATTGTTTTTTATGAGTTATTTTGAGAATAAAATAATTTTATATGAAATAGTAAAAATAAAAGCTAAACAACTGGTGATATTTATTATAGAGAGAAATTATGAATGATATTATATACAGGGTAATACAAAAAGAACTAAGTAATTGTGTTGTTCATTATAATATTTGTAGATTACTTAATACAAAAAATATCTGTATTCAGTGAAACAAGGGTCCTATTTTATGAACTAATATATAGTTAACATATTACATTGAAAATATCAGTTTGGATGAACTGTTACAGAAAGCTCCATCCCTGATAGGCAGGCTGGTCCCCTTTGCTGCTGTTGCAGCTGCCAACTGCATCAATATTCCTATGATGAGGATGAAGTAAGTTGTACTGTACATTTTTTAGTTGGGGTTTTTGATTGTTCAGCAAAATACATTTTTTGACGTGACAACGTCTTAAATTAGGTTGCGGCTCGGAGTCACTCATGAAAAAGTGTAACGCCCGGGTAACGTTGCGATGCCCGTCCAGTGGGTCCGCCGCACGGGATCCGCACGGGATAAAGCAGATAACTGTGGGTCCGCCGCACGGGATAAAGCAGATAACTATGTTTATTCGTGAAAATGTGGAGTGCTTAGATTCGTCATTTACAACAACTACAACAATAAAGGTAAATAATTGTACACTGATATTTCATTATCGTAAACTATGATTGATTGATTAATTGTTAGATTGACACAAAAGTTGAGAAACTGAGTTTATAGGTTATGTCATACTATTGACAAATGTTGATAGTGTTAAGTAAATTATTAGTTTAAATCACTCTGCAATCAATCGTAATTCAGTTGATTGAGAAGAAACAGCGCGTATTGCTAGTCAAACATTTAAAATAACAAGTTATAACCTCTAACCTGTCATAACAGTGCGACCAAACAAACGAACTAAACCTACCAATCACCACGCGCGGAGTTAGAATTTAACTGTGTTTAGCAAGAATTTCAAATTCCAATTTTAGTAAATGTTTTATTCAACTTTACCATTTACAATAACAAATTTATTTAATTTTCAAATTATGTACAACGTTTTAGTAAACAAAATATATTTCTATAGTTAAAATTTGTGCAATTCTTATTTTCATTCAATTCCTTGTTCCTATTGTGCAATTTAATAATATTCATATCAATAAATATTCTACCGAGAAAAAGACGTTGTCACGTAAAATCTTCGCCCGCCCGTAAAACCGACTTTAACAGGCAACCATAATTTTTTTAAATAAATGCACATATTTCATTAAATAGACTAAATGAAAATTTGAACAGTAACAAATTACTTTAGAGTTAATAATGTTAATTTTTTATTTGAAATGATTGGACATGTTATATGCATGTACATAACGTTTGGGCTTGTACATAACGTTTGGGTTTGTTTCTGTTTCTACATTTAGCTCTCTCTGTATTATACAATTTACACTGATCTTGATTTAAAGGAAAATATAAAATGATAATAGTGCAAAAGTGGAAAGTAAAATGTGTAGATTCTGGAAACTTTTTGATAACGTCTTATTGTGCAACAATCCATAATCACAATTCAATACTAAATATTTGTAATGCAAAACTAACTTGATGCATTTTACACTTAACTAAAATTATTTTAGGAGCTATTTTCAAATTTAAGGAAGAATTATTCAATTAATCAGTTTATACAGGGTGCATTATCAAAGTAATGCACATGATTTTATTATGATGTTACTATTTATCACAGCACGCTCAAACGAGTCGGATAATGTAGGTAGTGGGGTTTCTGCCCTTCCCTTAAGATAAGTAAAACCGCACACAAAACTTGATCGGGCGTATGTCAAGCCTGAAATTAAAGAAGTCTTCAAACTCAACTACATCAATATCCCCTGCCACACGGCATTCGTCGTTACCAATTACCTGATCCAGAACAAGACCTCCATGGTGCTCCAGCTTCCTTACAGCCCTGACTTGGCTCTACATGATATTTTTTTCCCCCCAACTGAAGAGAGCTGAAGGAAAAGCACTGGGTGTCGGTGGAGAACATCCAAGCTCACGTTACAAGGTTCCTGAGAGGCATTCCAATCGAGGAAGCCACTGTGCTTTCCAGGCATGGCAGAATCGTCTCAGCAGGTGTATTGATGAAGAAGAAGGAGACTATTTTGAAGAATTTTAACCATTTGTACCAATCGAATAATAAAATTATTTTTCCTTAGAAGATATGCATTACTTTCATAATGCACCCCTGTATATAGTTTGGCTATATTTTACAGTTATAGTCAATGTATAATATGTATTTCAAATAATAAAAAACGTTATTATTACATATTTAAAAGACTTTATAGAGTTAAAAAATGCTGTTTACAATATATTATAACATTTTCACTATATGAAATATTGTTGGTTCTGTACAATCACTGCAGATTGTAGTGAAATAACATAAACACGTTTATAATATTAAAACCATAATTGTTAATTAAGATGATAAATCCATTCCAAAAAAAACATATTTTGCAAAAGAATATTTATTATGTTAATGTTTGCAATCTACATGTTTTACAATATATTTTCATTTACATGAATAACTCGTACACTAAATACTTTGAATTTTTTCCTGTTGAAGTTTTGCTAACAAGCCCAATGCACTGCAACCTGAGATCTTTTGTGCTCTAAATATGCTTTGCATTTACAATTAATTAAATACATTAAACTTAAGACTTAGATTATGATACTCTTGTACATGGGATTGCCTCCCAAGCAGTACAGTGTGTACAATCCACTGTGAGAAGGATAGTATCTGAAAAAGTATTGTCTGTACTGTAAAAGATAAATAAATAAAAATGTATGGAGTTTGCATTACCTAACTGCTGAAGTGAAACCTGTCTTTTTTAAGTGGTGAATTTTGAAGTTACAAATAATCAATATTATATAATTGAAAGAAACATGGCAAGAAAAAAGTTTTGGGGAAAGGGGGTCAAGATAGCTGATATTTTTTCAAAGGGGCAGAAAGTAAGGCCCCATTTTGTTCCTTAAACAGTTTCTGGACCCGTATCTGTGTTAAGAACAATCTTTCAGCAGTAAATATCAGTAATACGAAATTGTTTAAACAATCGTATACTAAAAAAGTAATTGAAACGATTGAAGATTTGAGGTAGGGGTCTGCACCCCTTGTACTCACTCCCTAGCTATGTCCTTGTATAATTGTAATAATGACAACATTTGTTTTGTGTGGTAATGGTTTTATTTATATTTTTCTGCTCTTATGTCGAGGAATAATTTCAAGTTGTGTTTTAAACTACTTCTCTGTGGGGCTTGCTTCAGATTTTCTTGAGATCTTAATATTTCTGAATGTTTTATTACAAATCCCCTTGAGAAGAGAAAAGCACTGCTTTCCAAACTTTTCTTTTAACTTTTTATGAAAAATATTCATCAATTTATACTTATTCATAACCTTCATAAGTACTTATACTTGTACTTCATAAGTACAACTTGTGTTTAAAGAGTATTTCATCACCAATGCATATACTATACTTCTATATCTAAAAACTTGGAAGTGTGACACAATGTATTTAAGTATATAACATTTGAAATCATGAAGCACTTCACATTTCCTGGCCTCTATCAAACATATACTCAGATTAACTTATTGTTTTGGTAAATACATTAACAAATGATCAAACCTACTCTCAGTTCAAAAAAAAAGTTACTAGAGTTTGATAGTCAACAACAAACTAACCAGTATAACTACAATTACATATGAAGCAAATAATTTAAAAACAATAACTTCCAGTTTTTTATATCAATAATAATTAAAAACAAGTAACAGTTTTTGGCACTTTTCAACCAAAACGCTACTTTGCAAATTCATAACTCTGAAACTTATGATCTGACTAAGTCCAAATTTTTACATAAGATAATTACAAATGTATTGTTTTTCAGTCTCTAATGTTAAATTGCTAGAATTATATTAAACGTGGTCGTTAGTATATCATTACTTTAATTCTTGACTGGGCAGTTAAAAATCGGCATTGGTCAAGTTATAGAGCTCTTAAAGTTATTATTTTAGAAATTTTACACCACTATTTGAAATGTTTGATACCGATTTAATTGAACAGGTTTTGTTCATTTACTGTTGCCTGTGCCTACTCAACTGATCGCGCAAGCCGCAAAACTGCTGAGGGCGTTGTTGTCACGATTGTCGTATCTCCTACTGCTCCGGATAGCGTTTTTGCATCCTCCTCTCAAACCATATAAAAACTGGAAGTTATTGTTTGCAATTTATTTACTTTCTATTTGTAAACATAGAAATATAAAGGTAAAATCTTAATGTAACTTCAGTTATTGAAGATTTAATGGTTTGTTTTTGTGGTTACATTTTAAACTCAAATAACTTGCAAAGATAAAAATAATTTATTAAATTTTTTATTTTTACTGACTTTTAATCTTCAACGATTTTATCCAGAATCTTAAGATTAGCACTCTAGTTTAGAGCTTTCTTGATTTAGAGCACTTATTATGGTTTGACATGTTTCAGAGAATCAAGGAAGTAACTTTATTCATTGAAACAACAGCACACTAGGAAGGTCATATGTGATAGCTTATACAAAATCATTTGTTTCAGAATTGCCAGATTGGGAGTTGTGAATTATGACAATACTGTTTTAGAATACTTTTAGCTATCATTTGACATGCAGCCTGTATTCTCTGCATTCTCCCTAATTCTACTATTCTTCCTATTCCCATTACTCTCCCAAATCGAAGAATTCAGAGTTTTTAACTAATACTTTAGAGAATTTTGAATTATGGTTTTGAAATGTTTCAGAGAACTAAAAGAAGGAGTAACTGTTTTTGATGAAAATAACAACAAGCTAGGAGAGTCAAAGATAGCAGCCCAGACAGGCATAGCAGCCGTGGTGTTCAGTCGCATACTCATGGCCACTCCTAGCATGGGTATGTAAGCACCAGCCTTACAGTTTTATATTGACCTAATGATTATATAACTTAAGAATATTTACTATATAATATTAAATAATCTACTGGCATGATTTAAACCACAGAAGAACAATGCTAAACTTCAAACACAAATAATATGCAATCAATCTCTTTTTAGTTGATATTTTAATTTATTATACAGAACGAGTATAATCAATTAAGTATAAAAACGTATCAGACGTGTTTATACTTTGTTGTTTTAAATAGTCAAAAAGCATACACTTTTCAAGAAAAGCTAAAAAAGATTGTAAATGCATACTGACTAAATCTTTAAAATAAGACAGCTCCGATGTGTCTACAGCAAAAAGAAATAGGGTGTAATAGTGTTGTAAGTTTAACATGGTTCTTAAGAGCTAAAATTTTATGTTATTTCGCTACAGCCAGATCTTGAATTGAAGAAGGATATGGTCACGTAATTTAAGAATGAAAATTGACACTACTCCAACTTAGATTGTTGAATTGTGTTCAGATGAATGTAATGACAAACCAACTGGTTAGTTTTATATTTTCCAACATTTGTATTTTTTATACTAGTCATTTTTGTTACCATTATATTATGAAAAAAATTTGTTGAACTTTGAACATTAAAAAAATAAAATTTGTTTTTTGAAAGTGTCCTTTATATCTGATAACAACTTAAGTTTTACAACAACTTGTTTTAATTTTCTTGTGTCAGTTTTATTCAGCTTATTCTACTATTTATCAAAAATATGCATCATCCTTTCTCAATTACCGAAAGAATTAATATTGGTTAATTATAATGTACTTACGAGGGTTGTTCGATAATTAAAGAGATAAATTGGTCTGGAGAATAAACCAATTATTTTGACAAAATAGTACCTTTTTCAACATAATCCTCAGAACATTTATGCACTTGTTCCAATTGCATTTATAACTATTTATCTTCATGTTTGAACAAATTTATTACTCCATGCTTTGCCTTTTTGATTTTTGGCTCATAGGGAACCCAAGTTTTATCAGTATTTGAAATTTTTGAATTTTGAAATTCTTGTTGTGATAGTGGGGGCACAGGGATTTACTGGACCATGACCCAAAAACGTAGATATTACTGTGGTAACACGCTTTCTTGTATGTTTAGTTATGACGCCAGTTGTGGGGAACATGCTGGATCGCAAGGGGGTATTCCGACGCTATCCCTGGAGTCCTGCCCCCATACAGATGTTACTGTGTGGCTTCTTTCTTACATTCGCCACTCCAATGGCATGTGCGCTCTTCTCTCAAAGAGCTCAAATTAGTGTCAGTAGGCTTGAGGACACAATAAAGGTAAGTCTCTATTGTTATTGATATCATATTTCCCAAAATAGGTGATCTTTATAATTTTTGATAATTATTCATACGTCGAATGAAATATCGCAGTTCTGGGCATTTATGTACTGTAAATGGACTTTACTTTCAAAATGGAATTAATGTATATAGTCCAATGTGCTACTATAAAGTTATGTTTTAAATCCCTGTAGGAGTTATTACATTCTTTGTTTGGTTGATTTTACTTTCACTCAGTGAGAGCAAAGCAATAAAATGATAAGTTTTTATTTTATACACACAGTCAGAAAGATAAAAACCAATTCTTTTAGAATTTGCCTTCAGACATTTGTTTAATTTTTGCATGAATAATATAAAAAATTAAAGAAGTACTTTTGATGAATATCAGGTATGCTCACTCTTTGAGGATCAATAGACCAACCATCCATGTTCTGTTGAAAAAAAAGCAGGCACACCAAAGCTGAGTACAGGCCTAGTTACAAATAAGCAGATTTGTATAAACACTTTTTTTTCTTGGCCTTAGAAACTTTATTTAATTGTCTTTGAGTTTGTTCTGATCACCTTGATTTCTTTCCACCACAAAATAGAAACTTTCTGTGTATTTAGTTTACAATATTTACACTGTGTTTGATAAAGATATAGTTTAAAAAAATGCAACATAATTTATTTGTCTCATACTTTAAAAATCTGTTTATCCAATTATAATTTAACATAGTCTTTGTTTTTTAAGTGTGTGTACATATCTTCCACAGTACAGATATTTTTGGTTTTTATTATAGGAAGAAGTAATCTTAGAAATTAAAAAATTATTTCTGTACATTTAATCCCCAGTGAGAACAAAACATATCCATCTATTATACTTAAATATCAATAAGCAATTTAGTTAAGTAATATTTTAGTAAAAAGAATAATAAAGATATAGCTTTTATAACTCAAGCTAAGAATTATTTTGTAAATCTCTACAAATTGCTCCTTTTAGGCATCGTATTTTGTGCTCATACCCAATGCAACTTTATAACAAATATTCTAGTGAAAATATTTTGTCATGACTCTCAAAGGGTGAACATATTTTATACAGAAGATAGGTTAGGTACTTCTATTATACTGCCAGATATAACTCAAAAAACTATAATGTAGTGAAGAAAATTTACTTTCATAAAACTTTCAATACAAGAAATCCAACAGAGCTGTCTGAAAGATAATGAAAGATGCAATGAGTACTTTAAAGATTAATATTATAATAATTCTTCACATAAGTAATATGAACCGAATGCTTGTTTTGCCACACAACTCAGTTAAACTATGATTGAACATCACCATATGATGGGAATAATTTTCAAAGACCAGCTCTAGCGAGTAGGCTTGGGTCTACACAACTTGTTTTATTTTTTACCCAATGTATAGATTAAATCCTAAATAGGTTAAAAGTGAGCAAAATTGTTCCTGTCCAAGTTTTGAGTGAATACTTGAAACTGTTTGGAATAAGGTGGCAACACTGCTTGTAGCACAGTCTGACAGCAGTCACTTCAGAATAATTTGACCTTTACAGGCAATCAAGTATTGAGGACAACTATTAAGATTTCTCTACATATATTCTTCATGAATTTGATCACAAACCAAGCTTTTCTCATCATATGGAAAAGTTTTCAACAATAAAGATCTGTCAAAAGAATTCAGTTAACATAGTTCATAAAGTACTTGCTTCTTGTAGACTTTAATACATGAACACTTTTGATATTGCAGTTGGATGTTACTGATTAATCTTACTCTGAAAAATACCACAGTATTGGCATAATTAATATGAGGGGATCAATATGGCCTCCAGTGTCAAAGTATGTATTGACATTGAAATAAGAATATGCATTTATACTCTAGGGAAGTTATAGCATGACCGGTGGGAATGCGCGTGAGGAGTGGAGGAGTTGAGCGCGTGGGGGCACAATCTAAAGTAGGGGAGTGAATACGGTGCTATTAACCCTACTGAGAGTTTTCGGCTCCCGGCTCATAGTGGTGGCGGGAGCCGAATATTGTAGTGTTTGCCAACATTTCTAGACCCTTATGTTCTTACCACGGTGGTCTTTTATGATGAGCAATTTAGTATAGAAGACCTGGAGAATATTTGAACATTTCTAGACTCTTTTGAAGTTACGGCGACGGACTTTTATGATGGGGAATTCAATACAGGAAATCTTGGAACTATTGGGACCGGATGTACGTGATCTTAACAATGACTATGTTCTGCCGAAATTGTGTTCATAGTTCACCTTTCTTAATGAGTTCGCAGTAGAGATACCTGGTGGTAAGAAAGGGTTCTCATAAATTGGGAAAGGGTAGGAATTTATATTATTCTTGATCTCCAACGACGACAACAGTTCAGAATTGTAATTGTTACACTTTGTTAGCCATTAAAATTCAATTTATCATATACTAACCGTGTAAGCTTCAGGATTTACGATAGTAGATACAATTATACACTACAAAATTTTCAACTGACATAGCCTAGCTGCTAAAATTAAAAATTAATATAAAACTGGTTAAACTAATTTGTCAATATACACAGTAGAATAAGAAAAAAACTCAGTTTTATCTACCAACCTTGTATCAAGTTAATTTAATGATGTATACTTAAAATAACAATAACGCCAACGATCCACACGCAATAGTTAACATAACAAAACCCCATTGTCGATGAAAATTATTTATTGTTCTTCGAACTACACCCAAATCAAAATTGTCCAGATTACTTTTAGTATGTTTGCGTTTTCTTACTTTGTTGGGCGTACTAAAAGAATTGCCAATTGGACTTATTTTTTTTCCTCCTTCAAAATTCGTCTCAGCGTACTTTCAGAAATTCCAGTTGCCTCTACGACACGCTGTTGAACTTTCTTCAAATTTATAAGTGTGTTGGTTTCTGCTTCCCGGTTTCATAAAATGGGAAGCACTTCTCTTGCTTGGCCGTGTATAACCTTTCTACCTCCAATTTTACTTTTTACAATTATGATCCATCTCAAACTCTTTACTTAAAACGTAATGACACAACGCAATTAATTCACAAATTGTATTACAACGCGTGAATTGGCACAAGCAAATGTTTTTTGGGCGGCACGTATAGAAGACTGGAGACCGAAGTTCACAAGGCTAAATACGGCAAACAGACTGAGCCGCTCCATCCCCCACCACTTTAGTTCCGTCTTTTGCCTACGGCGCATCTCGAAGTCACCGGTCATGCTATAAATTCTCTACTATACAAATATATAGACTTAAAATATTCTCAAACATTCCCCAAAAACTTTGATTTAATTTTTCACAGATCCCTTCCCTCCACCTCCCACCACAATGACAGTGCACTATTCTTCATTTTCTCCTTCTAGAAAAAAATTCTATTATTGGTACTGCACCATGGTATAACTATCTTTAAGGTTGGCCTTAAAGGGGCTATGAAGGGATTTTTATCCTTTGGACCCAAAGAATATCATGTTCTGCCACCTAGGTTTAAAAAGATTTAAATAAAAACATAATTATTTTAAATCACCATTTAAAACATGGTACTGGAATGGACCTATGTACCTTTCCTTACTCTCTTTCCTGCCACTATTAGAAACAATGCTGCTTCCCCTAATATTTTACTCATCACACTGCAATCAGTGCATAAAAAATTTGCTGACACTTCTGTTACAGAAAGAGGCAGAAGAGCTGAAACCTCCTCCAACTGTAGTTTACTTTAAACAAAGGCCTCTAAATACAATTTGAATCTTGCCAACATTCCACTGCCTTGGGAAGCAAACATGTAATCCGAGAATTGTATATGTTGTCATTGATGTTATCAGTTATGTAGTGTGTAATGACGAGACAATAACTTAAAAATCTTTATATTCCTTTATTTTATATTTTTACTTATAATTGCTTGTTACTTAGATTTTATCATAAGGGCTGTGTGTTTAATCATTTGAAATCTATTATAAATATGGGTTTAAACAATCCTGCCCATACTATATAATGTGCTACACATTCTATACCAATAAAATAGAGAAGGTATATATTATCACATATCAATTGTAATTTTTATAATTACAAAATAAATTGTATTGTTTGTGACTATCCATCCACCTGCATGGTTCTTATATTTTTAGGTCTTTCCCCTATTCTACTCTCTTATTTCCATCTAGCACTGATAAATTAAGAAACTAAAGAAAACTAGACCTTTTTGTTTTTGGAAAACTTTTAAAATTAATTTGTAATCGGAGAATTTTGTTTACTATAATTATATCCTAAATAAGATGTGCATAATTTGGTGCAAAAATCAACAATGTAAGTGAGTTGTAAACTTCATATGCAGACAGACAGATGGAAACTACCTAAACATTGTATGTTGTTTCATGTATGTATCTGTTGATCTATCAAATAATCTGTCAATAATTTCTGGACACCCTGACTAAAAGATTAGTTTACAATTATTTTGTTTGCTTTAAAAATTCATTCTTTTTTAATCCAATATATGTTTACTAACATACACCTTAGTAAATTCGTATAACTATTTTTAAAGGTAATATGGTGGCTCTATTTTGTATTTTTATTTCCTCAGAGTTTAGGCAATGAATTTCAAGTATGTTGCCAACTGTTCTATTAGAATAACAAGAGAATTGAAACTAAACTAATTTATTGTTGTTATATGTAAGGTTTTTAATATGATAAGAAATGACATATGTTAAAATTAGATAATAAAGATGATGTAGTTACAGTATTTTCAAACACACGATAATTATATTTTTGTTTAAGTAAATAATCTCTATAATTGATATTCAAATTTTTATTTTATGCATGTTATATTACATATTTATTTGTTATGATTTTTAATTATTAAATTGATTGTATTCTTTATTTTAGAAGAGAGTATATATTTTTATGTGCATTTATGTTTCAAAGGCATAAAAAACACACACATGTTTGTATTCTTTTTTGTTTTAAGTGACCTGAAATGTGGAAGATGTAGCCTACTCATCAGTAATTTATATTGTATTGTGGATTGCTAATTATGGTTTGTTATTATAGATTAATTGCTGTTGTTTCTTATCTACCAGTTGATGCTTCATGTTGATCAGTATTATTCCATCTCACTTGTACTATTCTACGATCTTCTTTGTGGTTGCATGTTAGCATTTGTTATCAATATCAAGTTGTTTTTGGAGGTCCTAAACCTTCTAAAACTTGCACCTTAATCTAATCTTAAGTTGTTATATTTCCTCCTTGTTATCTACTCGGTTAATGAGCAGCTATCAGTGTCTATACCTGCTATGTTATGGTGGACTAACATGAAATAATTTTCCAAGGTCATTACTCCTCTCTGGAATATCGTAGAATGAGATTCTAGCTAATAAAATAAGAATATTTACTTTTGCCACTTAGACAGTACAGTATTTGCCCTCTTAACTGATCGCCTTTTTGGTTATCAAAGCTTGTTTGTGTAAAGGAATAGTCAATTAAATCGAAAATTGCCATTGTCTAATCTCTAGGATATAAAATACATAATGTGCCTAGTTATTTATAACCATTTTATGTTTCATTCATGTACATTTCACTAATTGTGTCAATTAATTGTACAAAGTACACTCAAGAAAAAATTTCACACCAAACTATAAGTAATAATATACTGTACAGCAAGATATAACTCAGAACTAAGACAGTAGAAACCACACCACTTTAGTGACTTTGTTATTGTTATTGCACTGAAATACAGTTAAAAACATAGGTGTGACTTATCTTCCACCAGGAATGGCAACAGTTAGGCCGATGGATTGTTGATCAGAGGCCGGTATTAAATAGGGCATAATACTGTATTAATATGTAAATGAATTATAAATTAGCATTATTAATTTTTTATACAGTAAACCAAAGTTATAACTATAATCAGTAAATTGACTAACTAGCTTTTAAATTTTTTAATCTGTGCTTAAAGGTTACCTGAAGATGTCAGTGAGGTATCACGTAAACCAAACTGTTAGAAATATACTAATGCAAGCCAGGAAATCGAACTTAAACTATTAAGAAATAATAGAATTGATGCTCTATCTACTTAGCCCTTCTTCAAGTCACTGTAGATATATACTAACCAGAGAGGTTAAGAAAAGATCCATCTCCACCAAGACTGTAAATTCATGGGTTTTTTTTAGTGTATTAAGCTTCTTTCAACAAATTTCCTGGACTTATGCATGTCACAACGCACTGTATGGTATGATTTCTTTTTATTTATTAACCTAGACATTTACGTGTATGGAGTTAGTTAAATATACCTAAGGAGAGAGATCAGGTATTGCAAGATCTCACAAAGCAATTGTTTTACTGGATTTGGTTTTGCTATCAATTGAAACAATTGCAAAAATCGTCCGGAAAAATCCTGTTGTCACCATCTTCCATTCGTTGTCAGTTTTTCAGGTCAAATTTCTCTACAAAATTATGATGAAAGAAGTCTTCTTCAAAATTAGTATAACTAAGCTATTTGGCCATTTTTAACACATTTAAAATCCCCAAAATTTAATACTCCTAGAGGCTGACGTACCCCCTGTACTAAGAAATTTCAATAAATTAATGCTAAATTACCTACACATACCTGTCACTGTTCATCTGGGCTACATTCACAGAGAAGGTACAAGTTTTGATAAATTTTATTGTTAGAACACATGTGAATTTAAAAATTACAATTATTAAATCTCTTCATTCATAGACCTTTTCTTATAGTGCACACAAAACGCTCAATTTGTGAAACTTTAAATGCAATATTAAAATAACGCTATAGAAAATATTGTAAGGCACACATATATTATTTTAAAACAGATTTCGTAAAAGTGTTTGAGAAGTTTGTTTCCATTCTTTATTTATTAAACATAGGTACTTATACTGATCATCATAACTTTATTTGTCTGGAAGTTATTTTGTAGAAACAATATAAAATCCAACAAATGGAATGAGTACATGATTGCACAATTATTTTTATAGTGAAATTGATGTTTATGGCATATGCATGTGATTCTCTTAATTTTGGAGGAGATTTTAATTTTAGAGCAATTTACACTTCTACTTATTATATTTTTATCTTTAAAGCCACCACCTTAATGATCTAGTCTATTAATTTAAGTATTTTAGTCAATGTACACAAATTATCTTGCTTACTGTCCATTAAACAATTTACTGTTAATAAATAGCACTTGGATGTAAGGGTGTATTTTGCTTAGTTCTCAATATTAAGTCGACCTTGGATTTTGCAGTTTCAGTGTTTAATTTCTTACTTTTAATTTAAGAGTTCTTTTAATTTAAGAGTTCTTTTTTTAATTAAGAGTTACTTTTTCAATTAAGAGTATGGTTTACTACATTTGCAAGTGTAAATAAATAATTAATTTCTACAACAAATTTTTTCTAAAATTTTGTTATGATTATAAATTATAATTAATACTATATAAACAATAGTATTTTCATTTCACCCTAGTAAAGTATTTTAAAAAGTAAGTAATGGACTAGTATGAAATTTTACTTTTTCAAAAATTAAATGTGTGACTGGCTGGCTTTCATTAAGAAAATACTCAACTACTAATAAATTTAAATGTTTTTAATGTATGTAAGTTGTATGTTTAATGCTAATCTGCATCAGATCGAGTGAAAAGTTAAATAGTAAATATTGTGATGTTGGAACAATAAAAGCAGTAAATAAAGAATTCTCTACTATGCTCTTTCCTCGCTGAACCACAAGATGAGCGAAGATTTTATTTAATAAACTTGATTATCTCAAAATACTATTATGGTTATGTGGTCCCGCCTTTTCCTCCAATACAGTGTTTCAAATCTAATTAATAAACAGAAAAATCTAAGCTTTTTTAGGTTTTTATTTTCTTCTGAGAATAACATACAAAAGTAATATTCTTCAAATTCAATATATGAAACTTATGTATGTAATTATTCTTATAATAAAATTTAAAAATTAATAATACAAATTCTAGTTTGGACCGAATATATTAAATACTGACTTACAGTTAACTTTCACAACAAGGTAGGTAAATAAAAGCTACACAAATATTTTCTAGTTGCCTGCAATTTTAATATATTATCTGACATTTTATGTTAGATTTTTTTTCTTTGATTACAACTATCATGTGTAATCAAAAGATTGATTTATTACTAATGTGTTCATTAATTGTAAGGAAATTGGGTTAATTCTTTTAATCAATTTTTTTTGAGGATTGCCCGAAAGTTCTCATAACTTTTTTGCTACCCAGTAAAAGTTTTTCTTATTAACCTATTACAAACGTAGTGTTAATTATGGCAACATAATTTAGAATAGCAACATTTAATAAACCATTAAGTCGTAAAAAACAAATACTATATAAGGCAACAGAATCAAAATACTATTACAGATATTCGTAGTTTTTTTTCATTTCTACTTAAACTGTATCTATTGTAAATCAGGTAACTTGTCTAAACAGATATTATGCCTCTGAGGGAATTGGGTTCACTCTGTTTAACACAATTTGGTATATTATAAAGAATAAAGAAGTATGAATAAAACAGGATATAAAACCAATTCTAAAAATCTATTTTTCATATTATCGTTGTAAGTGTTCACTGAAAACGTAAACAGGATAGGTACTTATATTCATTAATCTTATCGTCCTCTTTGTAAGTTTTTCCATATGCACTCTCTATATTTAAGCCTTTTGTACTCTGGGAATATTGGGATATACTTGGGAAAATTTCTAAAAGGCCTGGTAAGCCTTTAAAAGAGTGCGCTGTAAATCTGCTTCATGAGCTCCCTCCCATGCTATGTAACCAAGGGCAATATAGTTTGTCTATATTTTCTAAACCCAATAGATACTGTACCCCATTATGCTTGTACCGCTTAAATCTTACAGGTAGATGTTAGACCATACAAAGATCACTACCCTATTTTGATGCTGCATCCTTGGATGACTAAGCTCCAAACAAGGCCCAACCTCCTTTTTGATACTCTTCTTGATATGTCCCGAAGCCCAATATCCAATTTGTGTCACATAAGCACAAAACCTAGGTTTGTCTTTGAAAATACGTATTGGAGGGAATTCTCATCATAAGAAAAGAAATCCGATCGCCAGCCGTACTAGTTTTGATGAAAGGATTGGAATGAAAACAGTATATCAAAAGGTAAAATCAATATTTGATTTAATTATTTCTTCATCGGATCATATTTTTTTTAATTGACACCACTTTAAAACCAACTGTTCAGATACACAATATAAATGTTTTTAAACCGAGCATCAGCATTACTAAACCTTTTCAAGTATCACTTGTTGATAATAACTATTGGGATTACAACTATTATTTTATGTATCACAACACAAATCTAAAAAAGTGGAGGAGCTGAGAAAAATTACTGTTTACAAAACCCATTGTTCACTCGGTTTATTCTGGGATTGGAGAGATTGGGTGGGAGCAGAAACCCTTCAAACCACACTCTTCGCGCGAGAGGTGAAAGGTTGTGTTCTGTAGTCTTATCGTGCTCCAATTTTTTCAAGTTTTATTAATGACAAGTATTGTAGTAAATAATTAATAACTGTATTAGTAGCCAAGTTATTTATTATTTCCATAATAGGTAAATGAAAAAAAGACTAACATTTTTTCAATTCAAATAAAAAAAACCATTCAAAAGAGGTTGTGAAGAAAATATTTTTCCACAGTACTGACAAGGTGAAAATAATCCTCTAGGATTCTATAATACATGTATTGTATTTTATTGGGGGGTTGTTAATAATGACAAAAAGTTATATCACTAAACATTTTTGTGGGAAAACTTTCTACTAATTTATAATTTTTCTTCAACAATGCACATATTAATTTTACCAAATGTTACCTATAGACACCAATGCAAAAATAATTCCATCTCAAAAATTTGTGTAACACCAGTTTAAATTCTTTGTGTAATGACAAGTACTTCTTCTAATATAAAAATGGGACACGTTTATTATGACAGATTATGGACCAAAATGCTTGTAATTTCCTGTAAGTTTTAATTTACAAATATGTGTATAAATTAGTGGTAAGTCAATGTATTTCTTTCACCTAGGTGTTACTTGAAGAATTCAATTATTTTTCATGTTTCTTTTATGGGGGGGGTTGAATGGAATGTTTACCAAACTAAACTAATACAATTTTATCTGGGATTTGAGATAAATATAATTTGAGGAGTAAATAAATAAATCTATTATTAACAGTATAGTTTTTAAAAACTTTATATGTAGAATAATATTAAGGTAGACTTGTGTACTACCAACACGTGATGAACTACAATGTTTGCTTTTTTGTGGCAAAAAACAACAGCCAATCATAATACTAATTCACCATTGGATTTCTGTAAGTATTTTTATATTCATATTATAAATGTTTGCTTGCAAGAGTAGTTATTACAAAGTAAAATCTAACAACCGTTCAGCTTGTTTTTATGTTTTAAAATTACGTTACACCAAACCATAGGCAAGTAATCTGATATCTTAGTGTCCAAATCTGAGTCATACTGTACACAATAATTAAACTCTTATCACAAACAAAAACCAATTAAAAATGTATTCAGGCGAGTTTTCAAGGATATTGTCCATTGAATTATTGCCTACAAAAAAAAAAAAAAAAAAAATTTATCCTTCGCAAAAGTGTTGTTTTATTAATAAAAGTAATTATGGAATCATATAACGGTTTAATACCGAAATGAACTAAAATAATTTAAAAGGAGAGCTAGAGTATGGAACCATGAGTTTGAAAAATTAGGCAACGTCTGCAATACTTTCTTCTTCTAGTGTATCCTACCTTTATGTTGTGTCCATAAAACACCTTAGCTCTAGGGTTCCCCCAAGTTCTTAACAAATACTTTTTTTCGAGATATATCTAGCTCCATATAATGAACTTTTAGTGATTTCCACTATATTTTAGTGATACTTGCCATAGAGCACAATTGCAAAGTGACATTTGGAGCATTGTTGGTTGTCTTAGAAGACAAGTTTTAATTCTAGAATGTACTTTGCAGGGGGAAGGTGGAGTAATGCAGTGTGCAATGATTTGTATTTAGTCCCCTCTGTTATGTAAAGTTTTTATGATAATTAAAACACGAAGCTATTGTTATGTCCCTTCTGCAGGGCATAACACCAATGTTTAATGCTCTTTTCATCAGAGAGAAAACCTATAATGAAATATAATTTTGCCCATATTGCAGATTTCGTAGCAATGAACTCCTTTTTTTGTAGCATTTATCCTCCCGGGCAGAGCATTAGATTTGAATTGTATCGATAGCATACCATACAGCCAGGTTAGGCATAGACTACACAAAACATATGCGGCCCTTTGGCCACCAATGCTTATTTATCCGGAGTAGGCATTAGTTTTTTTTAGTTTGTAGCACATTGCGTGGTATTCATTAGCACAGAGAGTATTGATCAGTTGGTATTGATGTCACTGTAATAATTAGTTCAACAAAAACTTGTGAATTATACTATAATCACTAATTGCACGTAAAAGCCGATTTGGCGACTGCCAATTGTCCAGGCAGTAAATGCTGGATTGCAGTTGTGTACTCTTAGAATTTTTTTTTTTTATATATCGTAATTATTAACTATTTTGTGTTGTATGTACATTTCTAACAGAGCGAAACATTTCTAAGGTACTCAAATCTATCAAAAAACCCGAGATCCCATACAATTTTCAATTTCAAGTGGTTTGCTCCCTTAATAGAGTAAATTGATTAGAAAATGTTATTTTATTATTAAGCTTTTCTACTTACATTAAAATTTTTATATCTTTATCTGCTTACAGTAATATTAAATACATTCATATTTATTTACTTTGTTTTAATTATATAGCCACATGAAATAATCACATTTTAAAGCACTTTTCTAGGTTTTACATTCCTAATAAATTTATCTTTAGATAATACTAAACATTGTTTTACTACCAAAGCTTTCAACAACCCTTTTCATGTATTTTAACAAAAACAGTTCATTGTTTTTTATCACATATTTTACCAGTATTAGAGGGGATATCATTTTTTAAAATAACCATACAGGGGATACAATTTTGACTCTTAAACCATTTAGTGCTATAACGGTTTTTAAAAATCTGCATTGGCTGTCATAGGTAGGCTTTTATTAATGGTTATTTCAGAGCTTACCTACTATCAAAGCTGAAATGCAGTTTTCAGCAATTCAAAAAGTATAATTTTATTATGTCAGTTTTTTTTATTATTAGCTAAATTTTTAAAAAAATTACTTTGTGTTTGTTCAATGAATGTTCATTCTAAGATTTATGTAGACAAGGACTACATACAGCACATAAATAGGAAAAAAAATAGTATTTACTAGCAGAAAAATATTTGTAAATGTTAATTGCCAATTTTAAAAAACACTGGTAAAGGTCTAAGTGGCAGTCGTTTCAAAACCTTAGACAATGTGTTTAATAAACTTTTATGTTTTTATCTCAAAATAAAAATGTAAGTGTGGAAAAGTTTATGGACTTTAGTTTCAACCGAGCAAGTAATAAGTTGCGTTACCACCGCAGTCCCAATGTGTTATTGCTCTCTAGCTGCAGAATATACTACTTAGTTACAAACAGTGTTGGCTATCTCTAGCTGCAGAATACATTGAAGATCAATGATATATCTCAGCTGTTTGTATCATTGTTAAAAAAAATTATACACCTCTAGTATAGAATAAGTTGATAACAACTTCACTGAGATAGTCATGTACCGACTTTAGGACAGCCGGAATAGTACAAATCTTGCTTGTTGTTAAAACGAAAGCAGAATTTGTTTTTAACGATAACTTGTGTAACAACATTCCATAAAATAGGAGTGAAAATCAAAAGGGGTTTAATTTAATAATTTAAAATATAAGTATATTTTTGCTGAGGTAAAATATAGACTACGGTGGAGCTTTTTTACTTCATGTATTGGTGGTTTGTTTTATAATATATTAATAATATAAAGTTAATACAATCATAGGTGTTCATTGTAAAATTTTTTATTTGATGTTCCACCGTATTTATATTCTGGGAAAAGGAAAATCTTTGCAAGTTTTTGTATAAAAACTAAAGTAAGGAGAAGCTCTTATCAGCACCGATTTAAAATCTATTCTGGATATAAGTATGAGGGTATAAAACAAACTAATTTGTGCTTAACTTGACAATCAGTTCTGGGAATATTCACACTACTAATTTGTTAAGCACCCCCCAAGTTGCATAAATTGTTATGATTAGACTATTATAATTTTTTATGTTGTAACTGTCTAAATTTAATATTGGTACTGTTCAGGGGAAAGTTTCTTAAACTTTAAATGGTTTTTTAACAAATAATGGGAAAAATTGAGAATTTTTTTGTCTAGTATCTGCATGACTTCTTTTAAAAGGACCGTTAAATACCTGTATTTTTATACTGTGATAGGACCTTAAACTTTGATAAATGTTCACTAATAATGTAGAAAAATGTAATCCTTACCACTTGGGATTTGACATGAATTATCTGCAAAAACTGAAAAATATATCGTGTGAGATCATGGGCTTAATTGCGATGGATGTCCAGGGAAGCGGCATATTGTTCATACCATAATATTTGCTAGGTAGTTGGGATATTTTGGGGTCTGTGCGGGGAAGCGAGAGGGTATAGTCTACAAGATAGACAGAGCAGCGGGGGGAGCTGCAGGGGGGGACAGTGGGGTGGTACGGGCGGAGGTTGTTGGTTCGGGTTGCCGTTTGGGTGTGTTTGGCTCTGGTGGGGCAGTGAGTGAGGGTGGTGGTAAGTGGGTGGTGGGAAAGTGGGGGGAGGGCCGTGGGGGGTTGCGTGGGGGGGTGTGAGAGGGTGTGAGCGGGTGGTGAGGCGGGGCGGCAGGGGGGATAAGTGTATCGTGCGTGGGGGTTCGTGTGCGGAGGTGTCGTTGGGTACAGGGGGTGAGGACTGAGGGGGCGGGCGGAGTGGGAGTGTGGGGTAGGGTGTGGGATGGGCGCGGGGGTGGGTGGAGTTGGGGGAGTGGTGGGGGGAGGGGAGTAGGTGTGGGAGATGGGGGGGGGGGAGTGCGGGGGTGAGGGGTGGTGTGGGGGGTTGTCCTGGGGGGTGGACACTACCTATGCGTGTTGTGGGACGGGCAAGGGGGTCGGGGGTGGTGTAGGAGGGGGGGAGGGTTGGGAGTGGGGGAGGGTTGGAGTGGGGGGGGGAGAGATAGTGTCGGGAGACTGGCGGGGTTAAAAGGACGTTGGGGGGGACGGGTGGGATGTGAAGTGACTGTGAGGTGTGAGTGGAGGCGGTTGGGGTGTGTGAGCGGTTGGGGGCGCGCAGGGCGTTGAGTGGGAGTGAGGACTGGGTGTGATTGGGTGGTGAGAGGGGGGTGTGATGAGGGTGGGGGACTGGTCCGGGAGGAGGGTGTCGTGAAGACGGGTGGGAGAGGGTGTCGGGGGGGACGTGGACGGGTACGTTCGGGGACGAGAGAGAGGGTGTGTCCGTAAGGGTGGGGGGGGGTGTGGGGGGGGTGGGGTGCTTGAGGGTTGGAAGGGTGGGGGGGCGGGAGGGGGGGGTGGGGGGGGAGTGAAGAGTCGGGGAGGTGGTTGAGCGCTGCTGGGGAGTAGGGTGGTGGGTGAGGGGCTTTTTCCGGACGAGCGTGATGGTGTGGGGGGGGTGGTGTGGCGTGGTGAGGGCGTGTAGGGGGTTAGAGAGGGGGCAGGTTGAGAGTGTGGTGAGGTTTGGGGTGTGGTGGACGGGTGGTGCGAGGTGGAACGGTAGGGGGGTGATGGGGGGAGGTGAGCTTGCTACGGGAGGGTGAGGGGTGGGGTGGGGCGGGTGGGGGCGGAGGGGTGGTGGGGGGGGGGGTAGTAGGACCAGTCCGATAGTGCGGGGGGTGTGTGTGGGTGTAGGAGGTGCAGCGCGATGGTGTGCCAGGGAGGTGGGGAGCGGGGGGGAGTGAGGGGGAGTCGTGGGGGGGGGAGTGTGGGTGAGCGGGGGCTGGTGGGTGGGTGAGGGGGTTTAGCGGTGTTGGGGTGTGGTGCTGCGGGGGCGTATGCGGGTCAGACAGGGGAGAGGGGTTGGGGTGGGGAGAGTGGTGTGGTAAGGTGTGCAGGGGTAGGGTGAGTGGTGGGGGGGGGTGTGGGTGGATGGCTAAGAGTGCGGTGGGAGGGGGGTGGTGGGGGATGTGGGATGGCGGGGGGGTGGTGGGGGGTTGGTAGGTGGGGGGGGGTGTGGGGCGTGGGGGAGGGGCGAGGGGAGGCGTTGTGGGGGAGGAGGGGGGGTCTGGTTGGGGTTGGATATGTTGGGGGTGATGAGGGGGGGGGGGGGGGGGGGGGGGGGGAGGTGTGTGGATAGGGGAGGAGGGTGGGGGGGGATTGCAGGCAGGGGGTGGGGTGGGTGGGAGTCCGGTAGTGGGTTGCGCGAGGGGAGGAGGGAGCTGGCGGAAGGGAGAGTTGGGGGTGAGCGTGGGTGTGTGGGGAGTGTTGATCGGGTCGGGTGAGGGGTGGTGGTGTTCGGGCGGGGGGAGGGGTGTGGTGTGAGTTGGGGTGGGTTGACCGGGGGGGGTGGTAGGTCGGGGTCAGGTGGTGGGGGAGCGGGGAGGAGCGGATGGGAGGGTGTTGTGGGGGGTGTAGGGGCGGTGTGGTGGTGTAGAGCACGGGGGGGGTGTGGTCTGGGGGGTGGTGGAGTGGGGGGCGAGGTCGGGCAGGGGTGAGTGGCGGCGGGGAGCGAGTGTGGGGAGGTTGTGCGGGTGCTGGTGTGAGGTGAGCGGGAGGGGGTGTGGGTTGGGGGTGGTGTGGGTGAGGTGAGGGGGGTGATGTTTGGTAGGCTGGGGGGGGCGGTGGGGGGGGAGGTGGTGGGGTGGGGGGTGGTGAGTCGTGTTGTGTTTGGGGTGGGAGAGGGGGGTGTAGGGTTGGGGTTGGAGTGTTATGGGAGTTGAGAGTTCGACGCTGGGCTGTGGGAAGGTGGTGGATGGATGTGGTTAGTTTGGTAGGGTGTGGTGGTGGAGATGAGGGGAAAGGGTGGTGTGGGAAATGAGGGGTGCGCGGGTGGGGTGGTCGGGCTGGTGGTGAGGTGGGGATGGGTGGCGGGTGTCAGGGCGGTGCGACGGTGGAGGGTAAGCGAGTTTTGGCGAGTGTTGTGGGGGGCTGTGGATGAGTTGTTAGTGTGTGGGGGGTAGTGGGCGCGTGGGGGGGAGTAGAGTGTAGAAGTGGATAGCTGTGGGGGAGGTTGGGTTTTAGTGAGAGATTAGTATGAGGGGGACGTTGGGTGGCTGATGGGGGGGAGTGGGAGGGGTCGAGAGATGGGAGTTGAGTGTGGACCGTGAGGGGTGTGGGGGGCGCTCCAGTTTAGGGGGTGTTGTTTGGGGGTGCTGAGACCGGGTGAAGTTGTGAGAGTTGGGATTGATGTTGAGGATTGTTTATTAGGGGAGTATGGGGGGAGGGGGGGCTGTGGGTGGTGATGAGGGGGCTGTTGAGGTACGGAGGTGGGCTGGGGGTGGGGGGGGTGTTGGGGGTGGAGAGGCGGGGTGGGTGGGGTGTCGGGAGGGTGTGACGTGGGGGGGGGGGGGTGGGGGCGGGGGAGTGTTGTGTGGTGGGGGGGAGTGTTGGGGAGGTTGGGGCGAGCTCGGGGTGGAGAGGGGGGGGGATGTGTGAGAGGGGGTGGGGGTGGGAGTGGGCGTGGGGTGGTGGAGGGGGTGTATGAGGTGTGGGGTGTGGGGTGGGGGGTGGGGAGGGGTTGAGGGGGGGTGGCGTTGGGGCGGTGTGTTTGGGGGGGGTGGGAGCGGATGTAAGTGTGTGAGGTGGGTAGGTGGTGGTGGGGGGGGAGGGGGGGTGTGTAGGAGTGGGGGGAGGCGGGAAAGGGGTGGATGACGTGAGTGGCGGGGGGGTCTTGGGGTGGTGAGGGAGGGGGGGGGTTTTATTGGGGAGTGTGCGGTCAGGGTCGGGGTGTTGGACGGGCGGGGTAGGGAGGCTGGGGAGAGGAGTTAGTATTTGGTTTTAGATTTTGTTTAGATATTTCTTATTTCTTGCTTGCCTTAGTAGGTGTTTTTTTTTAGATTTTTTTTGGTTGTTAGATTTTAGGAGTTATTAGGACTTTTATATGTCTTTTACTGTAGAGTATTAGATTTTCTTATTACATAGATATTTTTTATTTAGGTTTGATTTTTAGGACTGTTGGAGTGGGTGGATCTCTTGATCTTTTTAGTTTTAATGGTTGCTTGCTAGCCTGTACATGAAGAAATGCTTGTCCTCTGCCCGCTTTAACTGGAGATGCTGGAACAGAGCTGCCTCACCTTTTTTAAGGTGACTTGACTTAAGACGTAGTGTGTCTTTATCCCTACTAATAGAATCTTGACTGGAGGTGGCATGGTCCCCTCGCCCTACCCATCCTCTGTATCCTGTCACTCCAGAAGCAAGATCTTTTTGTTAAGGGATCGTTTTTAGGATTAAGTAAATGAGAGGTTTCTTCAGCTTCTTATCCTATGTAAACAACAAAAAAACTCTAAATATAGAAAGTCAGAATATCAATATTTTCAGATTTTTAAAAGGACTTTAATATATGTATATTTTTAAAATTATGATAGTATGTTTTTTTTAATTCAATTTCAAATTCTAAAATTAATTTATTTGTCAGATAAAAGTATTGATTACATTGCAGTTAACATATAACTATACCAAAAAACTTCTAGCTTGATTGACCCAAACGTTGTTTGATTAGTAGCAGTATAGGCTAAGATGCAGGGGGCCATAGCCAAAGGGGGGGCCGCGGGGGCGGGCTTTGCACCGGATTGTCACTTTTTTGGGGGTGATACCCACCCTGGTTTCTCAACTTGTAACAACATACACCACAAACAAAAAATAATTAGCTAGCAACAAATTTTCTTTTTCGGGGATTCTCCACTAGCACTAGACTCAGCTCTATGTATACACAATTCGGGGGGGATGATTCCCGCAAAAAAGGCTGATGCTGTCGGGGGGATTCCTTGTCCACATAAATCGTTGATCTTTGACGTTCAGTTGCAAACATTTCTTATTGTTTCGTGAAGTGTTTGTGTTTGGTTTGGAGTGACTTGTTAAAACATGTAATACTTTATAGTCTAGATAATAAAAAAATCGAATTAATTTTGGAGATACCAAGACTGCGAAGACCACTTAAAAGCCACTAATGTTTCAGTTACTGATTGGGTGTCTCTAGTTTTTTTTTTAAAGTTTATTGTAGAATGGGATTTTAACAGAATCTCTTCCAAATCTTATGATTGCAATTGAAAATTGTTCATGTTGGTTTGGTGTCGTAGCTTCATGTGAGAGGAGGGAGTTTCAGTAAATTAAAATTAATAAAAAACTATTTGCGAGCAACCAATGACCAATCGCGGCTTAGCAATTCTTGGTATATTAGCCATCGAACACGAGGCAATCCAAAATATAAATTTCGATGAAGTTATTGCTGGTTTGCCAGCTGTACAAAAGCTAGAAAGAAGAAGGATAAGTTTAAATTGTATAAACAATTCCTTTTGGTCTTAAGTTATTATTGTTTTGCTATTTCTTACAATATTATAGATAATAAATTATCCATAACCTTCATCATATAAAAATTTATTGGCTTTTTACTTTCAATGGGGTGGGCAACCACCTACTTCCGCACCGGGGTGCCACCCAAGGTAGCTACGCCATGCTGGATGGTCAATTTGGGGGTTTTCCTGCTACTGGGGGTTACTTTTTTGTTACTTTGTAAACTGCAGCAGCACATTTTATAAATTTTTTTAGGGAAGCTTATACAAAAATCAAAAGGTATTATATGAAATTTTCTTTGAGCTATTTTTTTAAAAAAATATGTTTGTAATAAAAAGGAACCTCTCCACAGGCCCACTTGCATCTACGAGGCCCCTAGTTATTTTTTGAAAAATTATTTCTTTTAATTTACGTGTGTTTTTGTTTTAATTTTTATTTACAAGAATGTTACATTTTTATTTAAGTTTGCTCATTAGGTTTGTACATTGTGTATGCATTTGGTTTGTTCTAGGTTACTTTATTGATGTAATTTACATTGTGTATAGACCAATGTACCGGGTAAATATAATGTGTTATTGGGTAATATTTTCAAAAAAATAAATTCCTATTTTATTCTATTCATATTCTATTCTATTTTTATTTTATCTGTAAACTTGACATTATGGCAGATAAAATGTATAAGTTGGTTTGGGTAGAACCTTTGTTCAGCAGGAATCCAACAGGGCCTAACACTGATCCTTCGGACACACCTCTCTGTACTGGTATTAGAGTTTGATTGTGAGTTAATCTACAGTATTTATGAAAGAGACATTAAATTTCCAAATGAATGCCTGTCTATTTATTTAGACAACAGCGGTTGAACCAGGATAATGCTGTTCCAGGTGATTCCTTAGAGCGGTTTAAGGGGGGTAGTACACTCTTTTCCCGCATGCATTTTCAAATTTGAGTTTCTTGTGCAAAACTACTGATATAACGACAACAGATGAAATTTTGGGGGGGTAAGTTAGATAATATTACTCTAGTTTTATTTTAAAATTATTTATTGTACCTGTAAGATTAAACGCCGGGGCGGCAAATCACGAAATTTGACGTTACCAACGTATGCAGCTCAACCTCCTGAAACAAAAATATATATATAGTACTAGGGGGTGCAATGACAAAATAACATGATTTTAGGGGGTTTATTGTAAGGGGGTAAAGTTTCGAATGGGTTAAATTTGTTCTGTGTGTGTGCTGTGGTCTGGATTAATCTGTGTACTTCAATTATTATCTGCGGCGGGACTGATAAGCCAGCCTGATTGCCATTACCTGTTATCTGAGTTGTCCGGGCATAGGTCCGTTCTACACAAGATATTCGTGTTCAGTAGGTCGGCATTGAGTGAGTGATCGTTTACAATGATGAATCAACCATCCACTAGTTCAACCAAACCCTAGTGGCAAAATTGGCAGTGTGTCGGAGTGTTTCGTAGGCGACACGTAAAGAGCATTACGGTTTAACCGAAAAGAAATTATCTCTTTTTTTAATAGAAACAGCGGCATTTTTAAAAAATGAGTGTATTTCGTTCGCTCGTTGCGGTCGAGTGGTGTTTTTTTAAACCGGGAGGGACTGTTCGTTGCGTTGTAATAGGACCCCTTTTTTGTTGCTGCGTGTTTAGCTATATCGCCAACACCATCCATGGTAAGTGTTCTCTGTTAATATCCATCTATATATTTGAGTTTTTTCATGATTTATTTAGTTTTTAAACTTTACATAATTGCTTGTGCATTTACATTTTTCAATTTATATTTTTGATCTCGCCCTCTAGAATAGCTTTATATTTTACTGATAGGTTTCCTATCTCGAAGGGATGTTTTTCTTTTATTGACATTCAGCGCCGGGGCAGCCCGAAAGGTAAAGGTGCTGACCGAAGCCCGCGCTGTGGCCGGAGGCACACGTAATTAATTTTTTTTCTCGAAATTAAGAATAAAATTATTAATTTTGATCAAAATTTCGGGCTCATTTCTTGTAATTTCTCATTTAAACGTTTGGCAAAGATGGCGGCGCAAACCGATGACGTCATCACGAGGTTCAATCATTGGCCACAAAAGGTCACGTGACGCTTAGACGTGGATGTAGAAACATGGAGATATTACTGGAAAGTTATTTAATTTTTTATTTTCAAGAACTTCGTTTTATTCTAATTTCCACCCCATCAAACCTGATACTTTTTTTTAATATAGGGACGATTCCAAATAGTTAAGAACGCAAAAACTCGTATTTTTCCGCCCCGGCGGTTTAATATGATAATTACCATTTATTTTTAATAAAATATTTTATTCTATTAATGAGTTATAGATTTTTTTGTTCTTTTGTACGTAGCTTACTTGTAGGAACATTAATTGTAACGCTTCACAAATTAAGGTTTCACACATAAATTTGGTTTATCATTCTGTTTGTTAGACTTAGGGCTATGGCATGCACTAAGGATATTGGCTCTACGGTTAAAATAAATAATAAAAAAAATATAAATTACAAAATAAATCATAAATTTATTAAAAAAAACATTTATTTACCTTCATAAATTGAGTTTATATTGTTTCATTTCTGGTTAAATTCTAGTTCATGCTTTAGCCTAATGATGTGTTATAAACATCCCCTGTAAATTTGGGTTAAGGATATCATGAATACTTTTTGAGGAAAATCATGTAAAATAGTATGCAAAAAAGTAACTTTCGGAAAACCACTTTTAAAGTTAAACTATTAAAAAATGATGGTTTAACTTACATAAAAAGGACCCTGCTGCATATGTTACACCTTCTACTTTATAAAATCCCATTTTGCTGGTCTAGTCTCAATCTCCTTTGGATTCTTCTGGCTTCCAAACTTTGATTTTCAACTTTCTTTTAGCAATTGCGAGCACAAGGATCTCATCAAAAAATTCTTCACAGAAAGGTCCCCGGAGTCATGGATAAATGAGTAAGGAACCTTTTTAACCTACCATTAAATGCCCTTCATTTATAATTCAAAGATGCTTCATGTGCTGCAATATTTAAAACTGTTCTCTTCCAACAAAACCTTTTTTAGGGCATATGTTCCAAAGCAACATTGTTGTTATGACTTGTTAGCGTTTTGGGTCTTTCCTTTTAAAACATCTTCTTTAAAAGTTCAGGCCATTTTTCTGTCATATCTACGAATGTTGGTTTAATGGAATCCACTATAGGGTTGGTATGGTATTGTATTTTTTATGTTTAAAGGTTGTTATTGAGTCAATTTAGAAATAGCCTCGCTGGTACTTAAAACCAAAGATTCTGGGCCAGTCGGACAAAAAATGGTTGAAAGTGGTTTCTCATCCGAACTCGGCCCTTGTGGTTCCATACTGCCCAAGCAGCCTTTCTCATTGATGATACCAAGTCCATTGGGATTGGCTCTTATACGCATTACCAAAGAAGGACCACACCTAGTTGGTCAATTCCACAGAGTCTGTCAATCTATTTTCGATTACTTGACAATGGAAAAACGTAAATGTTGATCACTAATCTTCACTCAAGTAATTGTAAACAAAACAATACATTGAAACCAAAACCATAGGCCATGTAAAATATGAAATAAGAAACAAATCCACAGATTGTAAAGCAAAACCACTACCTTACTATCCAATGAATACTGTAAAAAATACTGTGAACATGAAGTCTAAAAACAAGAGAAGGGTACAAGCTTTGATTTTGTACCAAAAAGCCTCATGTATGGATTTCGTTTTTTGTCATAATTTCAATGCTTAAAAAATCAAGATATCATCATAATTTTTTTACTGTATTGCTCAGAACAAATGTCTAGTAAACCCAATTTATAATGAAAAAAAATAAATAATGAAATTTTTTACATTTAACGGTGATGTTTTGTATTACCCCCCTTAACGTATACTAAGCAGCTGGGCATGGATGTAAACAATTCAAAAGCCTTACTAAAATCTAGGTATTACAGCGCCCTCTTCTTGCAGCCTGCTGTGTTTATATTTTTTAATGAGCTGTAGCTGCTGATCTGCCTTTCAAAATGCCCTTTACCGCTTATTACCATACCTTTAAAGTTTTAAAAAATAATTATGCAAATGGCCTGATTGCATATAATATTTATGTTTACTAGATGTTAAATCAATCCTACAAAATTACAAAATTTAAAAAGGAAGAATATGCATATAAGACTAGGAAGTAAAATTATATGTTATTATTTCTCAAGAGCTATACTTGAATAATACATAAACTAGTACCTATGCATATAAAAATTAATTATTTAATAAATTGCAGGTAGAGCATGGTTTGAAATTTAACATATTGTGTCTATCTAGTAGTGTTTGGCAGAAAAATCATACTATTCGATTATGTTTCAGTATTTATTCAATGCTTATGAATTGTACGCAAAAAAATATGCCTTAAAAATATCATACTTTCTCCTATAGTAATTTAGTTTTGTACACCTGTTTTATATAACAGTTAAAAATTTTGTATAGCCTGCGTAGGAATTCTACTATGTTTTAAGCTGCATTTTGCAGACTCTAATCAGGACTGTTGACTGTCTGAATCGAATAAAGGTAGTCTATCGTACATGGCAGCTTATCGTGGAGATGAACTGCATGGTGCCTTTAACAGAGACAGTCGAACTGTTTTGAATTTAAATTGATGCTACATGACAGCTTTTAGTAGGAATTGAGTTATATGCAGGCAGGTAAACAGAATGGTGTCGGGTGAGTAAAAAGTAGCAGCAAGATGAGCTCTAACCATTTCTCAGCCACCATTTGAGACAACAGAGTAACCCTGTGTTGTAACTTATTGCACTGTAGCATAGAGTCTAGGGCTAACACTGTTAAAATTATAATCCTGATAAGCTATCTATAGATATGTTAAATATTCTCAGCCCTAATAGAAGTACATTCTGTTGCTGAATGACTCGTTGTACGTTTTAAAAGCAACCACGGTTTTTGTATGTATAAATGCTATTTTATTTGTAACATGATCCCGACCACCAATTTCATCTATTTCTCTACATAATTCAATACATAAAAATAAAGCAATTTTTTCATATAAAACCCATAATTTTTTGTTGATATGTTGTACGAGGTGTGCTGCCTGATAAAAATAGCAACACAAACATTTTGAGTTTACCTCCAGTTTAACTTCATTTAAATTGTAGGATCTGATATCTGACTGTCTCAGACTTGACTCTTGGAATTTGGAATCATGATCACCAGAAGGAAGAGATCCAAAGAAAAGTCTGACAATTGAAAAGCAATTACATCGTTTCGTCATCAGAGGGGACACCTATAAATAGGTGAAGTAGTAGTGCTATTTGTCTTCTAAGATAAGTCTGAGACAGCGTCACGATCCCAGTCGCTACAAAAAAATGAAAGGTGATATTCAATTTGATCCAACCTCTTCCTACCTTAGCTACGTTCTGGTGTAGACAAACATTTTGAAGCTATCACTTTTCACTAAAAAACCTGATATCCAAAATGCTTCCTTTCTTATACAAAAATACATAAATAGTTTTTAAAATGTTAATAAATTCATGATCGCTATAGCTAATAGGACACAACGTGGGGGTAATCTAAAGAGAATTGCTTGCCTTCAGATCATCCATTTGCCCCCCAAGTTCACACAAAACAAGAGTTACTTAAATAACATCCACAATTAATTTTCATACTCATTCCATCTGTAATCTTTCAAACCAGTTAAAAAACATTTGTGGGGCATGTGTGGTGTTTATAAATATCTTAGTAAAAGTCCTAAAACTATTATTATAAACATAAAATCACCGCTCCGCCACTTACTACACTATTAAAATGAATTAAAAAACTTTTTTATCATCTTTCCATCCCTTAAAAATAATTGGTTGTATTTTCTTTTTAGGTGAATCCTAAAACAAGATTGTAATGTTTATGAATATGTTTTTGTAATTTAAAGAGGCATGTAAATGTTGCCGGTGGACTGCAGATAGGATCGTTATACAGACATAAATGGAACTGCTGAAAGAAAGGCTGTACAGTTGCATTTTTAGGATATCCTGTACCTTCTTTCTGGATATTGACACTTTTCTAAAAATAAGTAAAATCTTTTGGTTAGTATGATATTGCACAAATTACAAAAATCGCCCTATTTCCCCCCCACCCCCCCTTTTTCTCCCCCCCTACTAAATAAGGATTTCCTTTATCTTATGATAACAATGGATACTATCTTATGGTGTGACTATTCAAATAAAAGAGCAGCTGATGAAGAACTGCATCCTCCATGAAATTCCCATACGGTAAGTCTTTGATACTAAGCTGATACATAGACAGATAGATTACACTTTTGATTGTGTCCCCAGCTGTATGGTTTACAATAACTTTGGTCATTTTAGCTTCCAGTTCACCTGTTCTTCATTTATGACAAAGCAAATTGCATATTATTCTTATATTATGATCTTTTCGTCACTTTCTTATTATTTTGTTTGTGAGTTCAGTAAAGCCCTAACCTTTATTGCACATTTTGCTCAGAACTTTAGAGTTCTGATTACACCTTGTTTTTCTTTTGCATTAATGTTTAACTTTGTCCTAAAACCAAATGTAAGTAATTTAGCTTGTTTTGTTCGTTTCACCCAATCAAACTTAAAACATTTTTCTGAGGATATTTCAAACTTGGGGCTTCATGATACCAATGAAAGTCGGATCATTGCCCTTCCCAATTCGGTGCAATAATTAATCTATTAACTACCTTAAAGGTTATTCACCCGTTCCATTCCAATTCTCCTGGTTGAGCAGTTTTACCCAGTAGTTTCTTTTCTTTTTATTCAGGGACTCAAAGATCTCCTTAATTCGTACATATTCCCCCTCCACATTCTCGCCCATTAGTGTTTAATGGTAGCTGTATCCTATTGTTGACAATGGTTTTGACTAATCAAAATGGTCAAGATGCCACCTCTTGCACTGCCGAGATTAATTTTAATATTTATCCAATCGATGGGACCATTTCTTGGACACTTCTTGTACTGTATAAGATTTACATCTTTATGTGTATCAGTCCCATGTCTGTCTAGGTTATATCCGTCAATCATTTTTGGCTTTATATGAGAGTATTCTTACTATGAGCCTTTCCCTGTTAGTTCTTGATGAATGCTAGCAGTTTATTATGCTTTATTGATGCTCTTGAATCCTGAAGGCAGGACAGACTCGCTCTCTGGAGCTGCTGCTCTAAAGTTACTTCACAGATTCTGAGGAAGAAATAATATGAGGAACATGTAATAGGCAACCAAGCCTCTACAGTTAATTCTTAAACGGATTTTTAACTGTCTAAAGAATCACTGAACCAAACAATGATCCTTCCAATCCAAATGCAAATCTTTTTAATCCTTTTTTTCGGTAAGGTGTTCATCACACCAGTAATCCATTGTCCCATTGTGTTTACTTTGTTTCGAATGGTAGTCAAGTTGTTGTCTAGAATTTTTGTGGAGATGTTTGGCATTTATTTATCATTAGAATCAATTTTTCAATGCTGACATTTTTTGCTAAGTAATTAGTTGTCAAACAGATATAACAATAATTACAAGCCTCTATAAAAATGTTATATAAAGATTTATAAAGTTTTTGGTGAGAGAATACACATAGTATTGGGATGAAATAAGTCCCGTAACAATGTTTTTGATTGTGTGTAGTGTGTTTTCAAAGATGTGGCTTTTAATACTGTGAAATCAGTTAAATTCACTGGTTTCACTCATAAAGTTCTACAAGTATATTATTTAATCATATCCACCACAAGAGACTAAAATGTATAATGTCTCTTTGATTGATTTTTTTTAATGAGTTGACGTAGGTATTTCGACAACTGGAAATCAGTACAAGGGATTGCCTTACGCCTGAAAGTAGCACAGGTTTTGTTCCTGTACAGCAGGACCAAGATTACCCCAGCCCCACCTTCATTTTTAGTCCTTTTTTTAACATTTAGATATCTGGGAAATGACAATTAGTTCAGTGGGGTCTTGAAGATCCGAGTCGAGAGTAAATAAAGTAAGTTGAGGAGGAATAATAAGTTATATTTTTGTTAAAGAAATATGAAAAACTTCTGTAGTTTTGGGTTGAAATTTTCAATGCCACATTCCACATATACAGATTATCACAGTTATTAAAGCTTGCACATAAACATGGTTTGTTGCCATTATGCGACTTTAGCTATGGTTTTTTCCCATACTGGTTGGACTGATGCTGAAAGAGCAATTGTTTGATCTCCTTAAATACAATATGGATAAAAACTGGTATCCTGAATACTCTACTGTGTGATAATGGGCTAAGTACTTGGGTAACCCAAACCATTCGAATAGTTTCGTTCCAGAAGTATAGCGTGGTGAAGCGTGTTGTCATTTTTCTAATGTTGTGTTTAAAAAATCTGTTCAATTTAAGGAGAATAATAAGTAAAATATTATATACAAGAAACACCATTGGACAATAAAAATTGAGTTAGATGTTACACCATTTGTTAAAACACTACATAATTAATTCAAGAACCTAAAAAGGCAGATCCAGGAGGCAGAGTTCGGTGGAGGGTCTGTACACATTTTTAGAATTTATCAAGTAGATTTACTGCAAGGTGGTTTGGAAGATCTTCTAATCTTGAAAGATAAAAGCGACTGAATTTTGGGTTATTTCTTTCTTTGACTGTTGTGGGTGTTCAACTCTTGATGTAATATTTTATTGGATACATACCATGGCGGCTTTTTTGCAATTTTTCTTAAACATTTTTATTGGATACTGTTGTAGTATCTCCAGATTTGAGTTGATTTGGCTGTATCCCATAACTGCACACCATATTTCTATACAGGTTTTAGATAGTTTTATATAATAGTATCTGTTCTGTCAAACTGAGTTTTGATTTAGATCTGAGTAGCCAATTCATTTTATTTGTTTTTTAAAATTTAGCTGTTGTATCTTTTGGGTAAATGTGGGATTTCCATCGTAAGCCTTTCTGGTCTAAAGCTCATGCCCCAGATAATTTACTTCAGTTACTTGGTTGTAATTGAATGTTATTCAATGTAACTGGAGGACAAGAATTTTGATTTAATCATAAACTTTATGTGAGCTGATGTATTTTCATTAATTTTGGTTTCTCCATCGTCACCTTAAACCAAATTAGCAAAATTGCATTTAGAGCTCCTGTTGTGTAAGTAATGGGACATGCCTCGAATTACAATCTATATGGGACTGACCAAAATTGCTGTATCATCTGCGAATGTTGCAATTTGAGTATGTTCATTTTCTGGGAGGTCAGCGGTATATAGTAAGTATAAAAAATGGACCAATTTACATTCCTTGAGGGGAAACTCCGGATTCCTATTCAATGTAGCGTGAGTAAGAAAATCATGGTGTATTTTATTTTGAAAGATCGGTTTGAGAAAATACGATTGTAAAGTATTGAAAAAAACAGAAGTGAGGCCAAAAAAAACTTCTTAAATTTTTTAAAAAATAATAGACCAGTATGCCACAC
>NW_025778753.1:0-69673 GCF_021130785.1 Homalodisca vitripennis
TTCCAATTTGTAATAAAACTCCAAAGAAAAATTTATAATTTTTCAATTCCTATAAAAATTCCTTGAATTGAAATGAAAAACTATAACAAAGTATTTACCGTATCGGTACAAAATGTTTCGAGTTCAGTACTTAGTAACAAAATTAGTTATAATATATATTTATTAAATAATAATATAATAATATAAAAACCATGAAACTATTGTACGTCTTCTATTATTTAATAAGGTGATACAGTCCATTATAAATACTGACACAATATTCAATTTCTTCTTTAGTACTAGAAAATATATTAACCCTCAAATAAATCCCCATTGACTGATGAGAGGAGGTAGTTATTCTATCTATAAAAATTATTCCGTTATAAATACCTACAAAATGGTCCCCTTACAACTATGCTTATGCTATAAGATTTGGTATTGTATAACTACTATCTGTACATATATCAATATCAAAGTCAACCTGTGACAATCGTGTTTAACTGTCAAATGGAAACGAGAAGCAATTATGTGGATCACGGGATTGTCAAGCCGGATTAGTGTGTTGGCTGTTGTTTATTGTCTCACAGTGGCTACTCGTATTGCTACATGTAAAGAGATAACATTGCTTTTTTACATACCACTACAGATTTTTTAGAGCTTTTTAGGAAAACCACACGTTATTTTTACAAGCAAAGAGTAAATAAACGATTCGTTTGAATGTTAGCACATTAAAATGTAAATCTTTTTTACTCAAACTGTCTTATCTGGCGATATAGTGCGTATATTATACGATTTTGACATTGTAAACGGTGAAAATAGCACGAAACTTCATTTCTACGTAGGCAACCTTGACCGTGATCACGGTACAAGTGACTACGGGAATTTGATGAACGATAGAAAATAGAAAATATTTTTACATCAGCAGTATGGGGAATTGCGATGACAATGAAAAAATTGCACCATTAATAAATTTTAAAACAAACCGAATATAATCTTTAAGCTTCTAACAAGTGACCTATTTACACATATAGAGCATTCGTAAGTAAAAACAATCGAGTAGGTAACAATGTTAAAAAGTTAGTGACAAGGTTTGCTTTCAACGCTTTCTTCTGTTCTTACAGTATCCATTCTACAGACAGGCCGAGAGTTCTGTGCGCACGGCCGAGGATGTATTAGCCATTCAATAAACATTGGCCTATTCCAGTCATTCTGCGAGTGATTTAATATGACTGAACTACCGGAATACCTTTTATTTACATATAATTTAGCTTATGATAAAACAGACTATAGTTAATCAAATTGCTTTTGTGGCAGGTTTTAATTTTTCGTTGTATGGTAAACTAAAATTTTCATTTTAAAACAACCCCTACTGTCCACCGCTCAAAATCAGGCTGCTGGTCGACTTGCAAGTGCAGATCGCTTGGCACATCTGTATCTCATTAAAACTTTAATTGTTTTAATGAGATACACGGCTGCTATGAAATCTAACCCAAATGAATACAACGGGGAATGTAGAATGTGGCAAGATTTCTCATAAGAGATTCATCTGCAGAGATTAAGTTAAAACATTAAACTTCATTTCTACAAAAACAAGATTGATTTCTACGATGGTGCATGTCCAACCAACTTGGCTAAGCGCCTATTACTCAGTAGGCTGACAAAATTTCTCTTTTTCCTGCTGGGGATGTAAGCAAAATTTATTTATGTTGTTCAATATATGTTTGTCTGTCCACAGGACGTATCAAGAATAATATTTACTATAAATTTAATTTTTCATGCAACCTCAGCGAAGCCTGTTGAGAAGCCTGGAACAGTCAGTGTGTCGTACTCCTGCCTGGTATTAAAATTTGTTTTAAGCCAGTTGGGTATACGTTTGTAATATTTTTACCAAAACTCAATTTGTGCATTTCCAAGGTCTTATAAATTTAACCAGATCCGACAGGTTGTGTCACTGATAACGGGAGAGGGAAAATTGCGTAGACAATCAATAAAATTAATTTATAATTTACAGGTGAACTTGTGAGGTATTTTCATTTACTTCTTGTTAGGATGTCGGTAAACATACTTTTAGGGCACAAAGTAAGATTTTTATGGTGAAGGGATTTATTGTTTTATAAAATAAAGGTAATTTTTTAGATTAAAAAAGTATAATGACAGTATTTAGAATAAAAATAGGAATGTTGAATTTCGTTAGTAATGTTAACACATGTTAGACAGTAAGTATGAAATTTGACAGTATAACATGAAATTAGGTTATAGAGCAAAACACATGCTATACCCACAGCTTTCTATATTAGCAAAGATTTTAATTAACTGTTATTATTATTACATACTGTGGTTTCAGGATGAATCATCAACGAAATGAGTTTTGTTTGAATAGAAACTTTTCATTACCTGCTTAGCGGTACATGCGAATGAGATATAGTTTTGTAAATTAATACGAGATTTTTCATTATTAGTTACCATATTGTTAATTACTAATATCAGAGATTAATGGAACCGGACAAAATTGTGAAACACTGCGTAACGATTACTGTTTCATAATTACCTTGCTGTAAAACATTACAAGCTTTTACTAACTGTGGTATATGGAAAAGAATTTAATAGAGAATAGTCATTAATTTTCCGTTTATATTTCAAGGTTTACCTCTAACATCTTTTATTATTAAACTGTAAGATACAACAAAAAGTCTCTCATAAATTAAAGATCAGGGAAGAATGTACGCTCTGTGCTGCAAAAGTCAATAAAATCTTTAAAAGTCAATAATGGATTGAGCTTTGTCTGAGAGTTTAAACTATCGATTACAATGACATAATGATAAAAAATTTAGTGCAGCATTAAAACTAACGTGAATTGGAGATAAACCGTACATTAAAATTAAAGTAACCCTTTCAACCATAGCTACGTCATATGTAGAAAAATCGATTGCCCCACAGTATGTAAAGATAAAGTAAAAAATATCTTAGTGCACTCAATTTTGTACCTGAATAAGACAATTAGACTTCTACTTCTCCTATTTTAAAGGTTTCTCTGATGTCGGAACAGCGGAAAGGTTCATTCTGAGCTTCGTTCTTACTTTGGGATATATTTAGGTGCACATGACTCCAGATTTCAGGAGTCAAATTATTGGAAAATTATGTATATTTTCTTTTACAGCAATAAAATTATGCGTAGTTTTAATTACCACGCAAGGTTTTTGAAACTGGGAAAATGTCTGTTCATATAGCTCGTTAAAATGTGTTAATTCAAATTTAAAACAATTGTTACAAATTAATAATAATGATATACATATACAAACCATGTCCTTCTTTTTTTGCTTAGCATAGTAAAACTACTTTTTTCCCCTAAAATTTGTAATTTTTCTTCACCAGTAAAAAAAATAAATTTTCAAGGAATATAACTTTAGAGGTATTTGTCTCGTAAGATAATTTATATACACAAACACTTACAAAGAGGGAAGATTTCATTATTAGCGGTAAAAAATTCCAAAAAACTTTTTATTTCTGCTAAAATATTGAAATTAATTTAATAGTGATTTTGTGACGTGCTGGAGTTTGGTTAAGTAGCGCGGCAGTGTGTGGTGAGGGACGCCACAGTTCGTTTAGCGCTGAACAGTTGTGACACGAATCTGTTTAAAGAGGTGTTCCAAACTGAACCGTGGTCCCAGGTCCCAGGTCGAGATGGGATTAAAGTTACAGTGAGATAATTAGAGATTTTGGTTTAATATCGTAAGAATATACTATTAAAATTAAAGCAATAAATTTATTTTAAAACATGGCTGGTATTTATGCAATACGTAAAAATTAGCTTAACTAAGATTGTTTAGAAAATTGTAATAATTAAGAATAATATTGCAGTTAAATGAAACGTAAAATTTATTAAAAACTGTAATGTCACTTCTGCCAACTTCTGTCTACAACTGCAAAATTAAAATGATTTGAGGAAAGCCCTAGTAGTTGAAAAATTAATGGTGGTAAGTAAAATACAATGTTTTTCTCTTTACATTGAGCAGTACGAGCACCCATTGTAAGCCGGTAAACAAAATGCAATCCCACAAATCCGGCTCGACAATCCCGTGATCCGAGTAATTGCTTTCCGTTCCACTCGACAGCAAACGCTACGGCTGTAGCTTGACATTGATGTGTGTGCAGAGATCTGTCACAAACAATAAATAAAAAATTGAGTGCGCTTTTAAAAAAACGGATTTTGCAGATTGCAATTGTTGTAACTTTAAAGTAGCCTACTAAATATTATATTCGTAATTCCTTTATCCGTAATTACGACAAAAATCAATGGTTTCTTTCAGCTCACTCTGAAATACCTACTGTATGGCAAAGACTTTATAAATAAAAAAAATATGTTTAAAAACAGTCGCGAATATGTAAATGTTATGGAAGTTTAAACTAGCTATTCAATCTGAAACTTAAAGTTTAAAGCAAAAAACAGATCCAATATGATGTTAGCGTGTTTCCCTCATACTAGGTGGGTAATTTTGTTCTTGACTTTGACTTGACACTGCAGTTACTGGAAGTGCAATGTTTATTTTTATTTTCTTTTAAAGCAGTAGCTTATTATTGCTTCTGTAGTTATGAATAAGTGTTTTGTAAATAATATGAATAATGCAAAAAAAAATATTTTCTAAAATATATTGGATTTAAAAGCATTAAAAAATGATTATAAATGTATAATAATATTTTCATCTAGCTTATTTGTAATGTGAACTAATATATTCTTTGCTTATAGCTGTATTTTTAGATTTCTACTCTTATTTTTTGTAGAAGAATCATGATATAATTAGAAAAGAGAGGCTTTAATATAGCAAACGCCCTGCAAAACGAAGATACTATTAGTCCAGTGTCAGCTGTTAGGTAATGTCGCGATGGCCATATGTATGGTAATGTGAGAGCAGCTACACATCGTTAACTGCCCTGAGTGTTGAGAATCTGCCCTGAAGTGTGGCTGATCACCAATTCAGCGGGTATGAATGTGTGTTTGGCACAAGTTTTTTTTACAGTTCTGTTTTAATATTTTTTAGAAATTTAACATTTTTTTTAAATTAATTTTAATTTGTATTCTTAAGAATGTATTATTTCTATTATCGTTAATATAGTGGAAACCGATAATGTTAATTTCGGCCTGTTAAAACTGATAAAATCTTTATTATCTTATTAGATAATAGATAAAATATCTAGAAAATATTAGATGTTGAAATTGTAAAAAAGAGATACGACATTTTTACTGTTCATTTTTACAGTTTGGACCAAAAAGGGTCCAGCTAGGTATAACTGGTGTGTTATATGGTGATCACCGGTCCACAGAAAGACGCGTAACAACAACTGTTTATTTTTTATTGTATCATGACTGGCACGTAGGCTATTAAACCTCTGCATGTTTACGTCAGATTGTTTAACTTCTGTATTTATTATTATACGTTTTAGTCGATAGTTTGTTGGTAACAGTGTTTTGATTGGTATTTTGTCACTATGCTTGGAGGCTGGGCTTCATTAGGTTTGGTTTTTCTAAATTTGCCTTTAATTGTAACACTAAATAGCGAATAAATTAAGTAAATTTTAATGTAAAATGTTCAGTGGTTTTCTATATAACATGTATAACATTTTTATAGTTAACTAATACATATATTGAGCAATTTTATATTTTCCATGTAAACCCACAAAACATCATAAATTGCCTATATGGCTATTTATGAAGTTAAGTACTTATTGATTGTTTATTAACTGTACCATATACAATATAAGTGAGATTTTTTTAAACCTTTGCCTTTTTGCATAATATAAATAATCATTGATACAGTTTAAAATACTTTTTTTTAACTTTATTGTTTAGTCAGAATATGGATTAGAGCTTTAATAGATAAAGTAATATCTTTTTTGTTATTGGAATAGATTGATTAAAGAATAGCTTTTAATGAGAGGAAAACTATTTTGTAGATATCAACTATTATTACAAATATTATTAAAAAACGACAATATGGATATAATATGAGCTTAAATACTATTCTAATTGTTTCTGTTAAATTGTTTGTTGTCTCGTATATATAAATATTGAAACTAACTTTTTAATACATATTTTAATTCTTGTTTTTAAACCTGGTATCGATCCTGGGATAAAGTATCACTCACACACTAGAGACTGAGTAAAGTTACTGCCATACAAATCACATTGTTCGTTTCCCCGAACAGAATCCAATTCCGTTTCAAAGTCTCCCTTATTCAGGTTTATCAGATTGACTGAGTCGTAATATGTGATTGATCGTTTAAAATGTGTAACATGAAGACGTATAAAGATTTTTGTAAGCGCTAAACCTTCACCTTGCGAAGTGCGATTCTCACATATCGAAATAAATCATAACAGTATTAAAAAATAAAATTTAATAGAAAAATATTTACTACGCAAATAAAGGTATTACGTTAAGTTAATAATTCTCAAGTATTACTCTTTAACTTGTTTTCTAAGTATAGGAAGGAATCATGGTTCGAGGATCAGATTGCAAGTTTGCAATTTTACGAATATGATACAGAAGTTTTTTTTTCCCAAAAAGTAATTGATCTTTAGCCACACTATGTTTATAGGTTCATTAATATGGGGCTGTGATTATTTTTAAGTCTGAACTCCCACCAAAAAATTGGTTTACCGTTCCAATCAACGAACTTTGGTAAGTAAATGATTTAATGTTCGTATTGAAAGTTTTACCTTGTTTGAGTTCTTTTAACAGTTAACGCTTCGACATGCCACATTATATAATATAAACATTGAACTGGGGTGTTTTTTAATTTGGTCACCATTTTCAGTTAGGTTATGTAGAAATGTCCTGTAACTATTTTCCGTGAGCACAAAATTGCAATTGGCTGATTTTTTAAACTAAAATGCTCTAATATTATTGTTTACAATGGCATATGAGAGAGTACCTAGTTGCCTGACAAAATGTTGTCTTATTATTATAAATAAATTTTTATAATCTTACCATGTGAAGTGATAGTTGTGTATTTTTTTCAGCAATTTTAAAAATATATGGAATTTAATTGGCAAGCATAATAATAACCAACGATGGTGGACTTACACGGAGATGAAAACTATTTTAAATTTTATTTGTTCAATTTTAAAACTAGGGTACATAAGTATACACCGGGTTTGTGAATGAATTGAGTTGTATTATTTTATTAATAATATATTATGACAGTTGTAAATTTTTATGGAATGGAATACTGCATATTGGACCACTTTGTATAGTTTAGGTAGTAATGTTCTTAAGTGGATACACTATATTAGTTAGCTAATGTTAAACCTAGTAAGATCTTCGTTATATTAGAACATTAATTTATCAAAAACTTGTATTACAGCTATATTAGACTGCATTATTTGTAGCGTTATACCACACGATTTATTGAATGTACATAACCACTAATCTGTCCTTAATAGATTTTCATTTCGTGTTTATCAACTCCAGACTAACTCATGAACTAAATGAAAGTCATCATTATCCTGATGATTAAATTGATGACCTGTTAACATATAACAACTGTTACACAACTGTAGTAGTTTATGCAACTGAATATATTTTAAACATATAATGATATCCAATTAATGAGTTATTATAAAACCTTTATTCTGATTTTACAATTTATTTCGCACTGTAATTGAACAAGATAATATTGAAACCTTTTAACCCTTCCAACGCGGCTAACGCCTAAAGACGCGGAACTGCCGATGCTTTAAACGCGGATTACGTCTACAAACGCAAAAGCTTTACTTATGAAATGGCGAAGAATTAGTTGTTAAAACTTCCGTAAGAGAGCAGATCGATGTTCCTTTCGACTGTCGGGACTAGACAAAACGCTTTGTCACCGTTGGTGGACTTTGTAACGGTATCTACTCGGGTTGAAAGCAATTGCCGCCATTTTTTGTATGGCCTGTGACGCGGCATACGCCTACAGACGCGTTCGTTTCATTCAGCTGTTTAACTACGTGTGTGTTGGTCGTATGTTGGTTATATTGTTGAACAAAGTGTTTTGAATCAGTCGGTTTGTAATTCTTATACAATTCTTATAAAATTGTTTTTTACTAACATTTAGTATAATTTTTTTGTTATAATGGCTAATCCAGATGATCCAAGTTTTGACAAATGAGCGCATTTTTGGTATATTATGTGTAATATTTTTTTCAATTATTTGTTTTGTATTTGATACCAGTTTCACCATACAAGTCCAGTTTATTTATTCTAAATAAATAAGGTTTATAAGTACAATATTTGTTTCATTTCCCTTGTAGGCTATCTATAAATAAGTTTGTGTTGAATTTCACATTATTACATTTCAAAATCTTATACTGAACTTATTTATTTTATGTACTAATTATACAGGAACTTCAGTTACAATTTACTCATTATAAATAACCTGTATAAATGTAATGTAATCTGTCAAATAGTGTTGCTATGTACACTATCCTGCAATGCAGTTTATTCAAAATTTCAAATATTTTCGTGCGTATAAAATTTTCAAAAATATGTAATATTACATGTTTATTATTTTTTCTTATTAAGGTAATACCAAGGTATATGAAACAAAAATTAGCATTGGGAAATTAAAAAAAAAATATTTTTTTATGTCTTAGCGTTTGACAGTAATTTAGATTAGCGCTTTAAGGGTTAATAAGGAGGAAAAACGTTTTAAATGATCCTTTGAAATTCTAACTTTTTGCTATCGTATAAAATTAGCCAATTTTGAATTAATTTCAAAATTGCGTTTATTAAACTTGTTTAAGTATTACTTCATTACAACGCAGCCAAAAATCATAAAGGGAGTTTATTTTTAAAATATAACAATTATTATAATATAAAAATGTATTAACAAACGTATAAAGGAGATTTTATTATCACTAAAGTTGAATAAAAAATGTGAACTTGCCGTTTAATATGTATAAGATTTTATTTTTGAGCTGGTTCAATTATATAGGCAAAACTCTCACTAATCACTAACTCATTGAATATTCAAACTTAGCACACATATGCCTCATGAATTTAATACAAAATATTATTCATAAGGATTGCAAATCTCGATTGTATAGAAAGATGAAATTTTACATGAACGTCTCTTATATGAAAGTGTTGCAGCCCTTATTGCACATATGAAATTCTTAACCAAAATAAACGCTTAATTTATATTGGCTAATTACTCTCGACGTTGTAGTACAATGTCCTATTGTTAGGGAACACGACCCTTACCATTGACCGACACAAACTATTGTGTGAGAGCGCAATAATAGAGCCTCTGTCGTGTGCAGGATCTTGTGGCGTTGACACGCAAGTTCATACATCATGTGACTTAATGAAGCGAAATGGAGTTCTGTAACAGTGACGAAATTTACCTGTAGACTCCACTGTTTATAGCCAGTAAAATTACAAATATATCTTTGATGTAAGAGGCAATCTACTTAAGAGGTCTACATATCGATGGGGGAATTCTATCCAGTTCTTTATTTGTTTAGAAATATATAGAAGTCCACCCTCACCAGTGCACCCTCATATAGAAATTAAACTTTATGCTCAGATATATCTTCTGGACAGCAGGACAGATATATTTATCTATCCAGTCCTCGAGTAATAAGTTTCACTAACGCTCAGCTTATTACCAGAAGACGTTATATGTTGTAAAGGATACAAGTAACAAAACCACGAAGGACTATGCCATTGTAGGCTTATAACTATATAATAACTATCTTCTCTGAGTCTATATATTTTCACTTCTATTGTATTCATTCATACAAAAAATATATTGTTATTTCTGTTTTATTAAATTATAAATAACTATAAACAATAATTTTACAACAGTTTTACTATCTTCTCTTTTAAAAATTAAACATTGTAAAAATATTAAAATTATTTATGATCTTGAGATATTTGTGGCTACTTATAGAAAACATTCACTAGTCGAGATATATTAAGCTAAGATAACCCAACGCTCATATATACAAAATAATGTGCTGTTGCAGTTAAATCCATAACCTAGACTCATGTACTGTATATTGAGTCAATATATTTGGGCGACAACAGTTGGAGCACCAGATATATCACGGTTTGTGGTCATATTATACACCACGTTACGACATCATGCCAGCCTATATCTACGATAATATGCGATGTGTGGAACTAAATATCCTGAGTATTTCTGACATAGTAATCTACAGTATTCATATTCACAAAATTAGATGTTATAATTCTCTCCGATATACTTGTCTACTAAAAATTTTGCAGAAGCAAATAGCCGCCATCGCTTGGTAATGGAATAAAAATATCAGAAATTCAATTGTTATAGAAATTATTTTCACACCTAGCAGTTTCCTGCTCTTTCGTACGCAATTTTGTAGGTTTTGCACCTGCATGGTTCGAGTGATCTATATTTATGACACCAACGTTGTCTTTGCCTTTTTTCCATGATTAAAAATATTTGTTAAACATTTTATATTTGTATGGATCTTGTTATTTAATCCAGTCTTAGTATGTTTTGTTTCATAGTCGATTTTACTTTTTTCAAGCCTGTCTAAATTGTTAAGTTTTTGAAGCTTCCGAATGTGTAATTGAGTAAAAATCAACATTGGAATCGAATCAACCTGTCCTTCCAAAGGGACGTTAGGTGCAGAAAACTTCTTTTCAGACAGGTACTCATATCTATTCGAGCACCAACACTATTAATGAATAGGTTTTACCTTATTGTATTAGTAAGTGTAAGGGATATTAAAAAGTTAAAACATAACTGCAGTGGCATTACCTTTTTTATAATCTTTAAAGCTTTTATCATAAATTATTAACAAAGGAATATTTAAAAAATCCATAACAGTAATTTTTTCTCTTTAAAGTACCTAAAATATTGTAAGAAGCTGCAACATATTTCATAGAAAAATGTAATTTTTTATACCTATTACCTTTATGCGCAAAATGGAATAACTTTCTGTGTAAAATACTTATTTGAGTTTTTTTTTTTATTTACTACTAAGAAAAGTGTATTTTAGAAGGTTTTCGCATAAGGGGAAAATGTTTTAGGTTTTGGATGTAGAGTATTTTCATTACTATAAAACGTGTTGGACGCTTTGGGACATTGGCAGAATCCCGTCAGTCAAAATGTCACTTTCAGCAGACACATTGGTTTACCCACAGCTATATCTCTGGAAATGAGCAAGATAAAAATCACTCCTATCTTATTCTACGAGGTCTCTGACGAAATGATAGAGCGAGTTGAGATGCAATTCCATAATAATACAGACGTATATAATGAAATTCCGATCTAGGTTATGATTAAATTTCACACCAAACTTAAACTAGAACATCCTATTTACACCGTTTGTAATGGAAAAATTTGATATTTCATATTTTTTTAAAATTTGTCTAGAGAAAAATTGGGACATTTCGAAAACCTTGTGGATTCAGATTACCATGTCTATCTGAGTATCTTATAAATTAAAATTGAAAAGGCCTATACGAATGATTAAGCAAGTCATTTTATTCAAAATGTATATGGAACAAGTGACCATGTATGAGATAAAACTAGCAGCCCGTTTACAAGAGTGTTGGTTGTATTTCGGGAATCCACAGTAAGCCGCTGGCTGTCAGGTTAGGTTTAAGTGTTAGAGAGAGATTCTTAGCCTTTGTTTCACCTTTTTTATAACAGTTTCCTCAATAATAAGTAAATCATAAGTTTTGATACATTTATGATGTACAAGCTTTAGACGATTATTTAATATTATTGGATCTCCATTCGGATACTTAAATATAGTTGAAAGATCAGAAGATTCACCTGATTCGTTAAAGTGTATCACTTTACTAGACGTTTAAAATAAATAAATCTATTAATATTTTACGAAATAAAAATAATTTTGGTTGTCATGATAAGCCATCACTAGCTTAGTAAACGTATATTACGTATTTCACAGTTATCAGCAAAAGATTGGTTTTTAAAACATCGTTATCAGCTGTCGAAAAAGTAATCAATAACGAGAGATCAGCTGCTGAGTCCACGTTATTGATGGCGGTCAGGCGGGGATATCGTTCTGACAGGGATATGTTGAACGTGTTTAATTGCACTTTAATTGCTTTATAATGAATATAAATTCCAAATATTATTATATAATGCCAATATAATCAATTGTATTATTATTAAAATTTTACCCCCGTAAGATTATATTTAGAAAAATCTAGTAATGACTATTTATGGCAAGAAAAAAAACAGACTGTTGATGTATCCTTTAATAACGAACTTATTATAGTCAACAATTTAATTGTTATAATATACAATTTTAACAGTTTAACTGTGTTCTATAACAAAAAAAACCCTTGAAGATTATGGCCAATAAACAAACGAATTATTATGTGAATACCTTAACAGTTTTGCATTGCAAAAAAATATTTTAAATCCCATTCAATGCAGTTGTTGTGTCGGATAACACAACAATACTGCTAATGTAATCTTTAATAAGGAACGTGTTATTATTTCTACAATATAATAGATATGGCATGCAGTTTTAACACTTTAACTACCAAGTAAGGCAGTGATTGTGTAGGGTGACACAACAACACTGCTACTGTAATCTTTAATAAGGAACGTGTTATTACATCTACAATACTTTAGTTATGGCATGAAGTATAAACACTTTAACTACAGAATGAGGCAGTGATTGTGTAGGGTGACACAACAACACTGCTACTGTAATCTTTAATAAGGAACGTGTTATTGCATCTACAATACTTTAGTTTATGGCATGAAGTATAAACACTTTAACTACAGAATGAGGCAGTGATTGTGTAGGGTGACACAACAACACTGCTACTGTAATCTTTAATAAGGAACGTGTTATTACATCTACAATACTTTAGTTATGGCATGAAGTATAAACACTTTAACTACAGAATGAGGCAGTGATTGTGTAGGGTGACACAACAACACTGCTACTGTAATCTTTAATAAGGAACGTGTTATTGCATCTACAATACTTTAGTTATGGCATGAAGTATAAACACTTTAACTACAGAATGAGGCAGTGATTGTGTAGGGTGACACAACAACACTGCTACTGTAATCTTTAATAAGGAACGTGTTATTGCATCTACAATACTTTAGTTATGGCATGAAGTATAAACACTTTAACTACAGAGTGAGGCAGTGATTTTGTAGGGTAATACAACATAACTGCTACTGTAATCTTTAATAAGGAACGTGTTATTACATCTACAATACTTTAGTTATGGCATGAAGTATAAACACTTTAACTACAGAATGAGGCAGTGATTGTGTAGGGTGACACAACAACACTGCTACTGTAATCTTTAATAAGGAACGTGTTATTGCATCTACAATACTTTAGTTATGGCATGAAGTATAAACACTTTAACTACAGAGTGAGGCAGTGATTGTGTAGGGTGACACAACAATACTGCTACTGTAATCTTTAATAAGGAACGTGTTATTACATCTACAATACTTTAGTTATAGCGTGAAGTATAAACACTTTAACTACAGAATGAGGCAGCGATTGTGTAGGGTGATGCAACAACACTGCTACTGTAATCTTTAATAAGGAACGTGTTATTACATCTACAATACTTTAGTTATGGCATGAAGAATAAACACTTTAACTACAGAGTGAGGCAGTGATTGTGTAGGGTGACACAACAATACTGCTACTGTAATCTTTAATAAGGAACGTGTTATTACATCTACAATACTTTAGTTATAGCGTGAAGTATAAACACTTTAACCACAGAATGAGGCAGCGATTGTGTAGGGTGATGCAACAACACTGCTACTGTAATCTTTAATAAGGAACGTGTTATTACATCTACAATACTTTAGTTATGGCATTAAGTATAAACACTTTAACTACAGAGTGAGGCAGTGATTGTGTAGGGTGACACAACAACACTGCTACTGTAATCTTTAATAAGGAACGTGTTATTACATCTACAATAATTTAGTTATGGCATTAAGTATAAACACTTTAAACTACAGAGTGAGGCAGTGATTGTGTAGGGTGACACAACAATACTGCTTTACTGTAATCTTTAATAAGGAACGTGTTATTACATCTACAATACTTTAGTTATAGCGTGAAGTATAAACACTTTAACTACAGAATGAGGCAGCGATTGTGTAGGGTGATGCAACAACACTGCTACTGTAATCTTTAATAAGGAACGTGTTATTACATCTACAATACTTTAGTTATGGCATTAAGTATAAACACTTTAACTACAGAGTGAGGCAGTGATTGTGTAGGGTGACACAACAAACACTGCTACTGTAATCTTTAATAAGGAACGTGTTATTACATCTACAATACTTTAGTTATGGCATTAAGTATAAACACTTTAACTACCGAGTAAGGCAGTGATTGTGTAGGGTGACACAAAAACACTGCTACTGTAATCTTTAATAAGGAACGTGTTATTACATCTACAATACTTTAGTTATGGCATTAAGTATAAACACTTTAACTACAGAGTGAGGCAGTGATTGTGTAGGGTGACACAACAATACTGCTACTGTAATCTTTAATAAGGAACGTGTTATTACATCTACAATACTTTAGTTATAGCGTGAAGTATAAACACTTTAACTACAGAGTGAGGCAGTGATTGTGTAGGGTGACACAACAACACTGCTACTGTAATCTTTAATAAGGAACGTGTTATTACATCTACAATACTTTAGTTATGGCATGAAGTATAAACACTTTAACTACAGAGTGAGGCAGTGATTGTGTAGGGTGATGCAACAACACTGCTACTGTAATCTTTAATAATGATCGTGTTATTAGATCTATAATACTTTAGTTATGGCATGAAGTATAAACACTTTAACTACAGAGTGAGGCAGCGATTGTGTAGGGTAATGCAACAACACTGCTACTGTAATCTTTAATAAGGAACGTGTTATTACATCTACAATACTTTAGTTATGGCATTAAGTATAAACACTTTAACTACCGAGTAAGGCAGTGATTGTGTAGGGTGACACACAAAAAACACTGCTACTGTAATCTTTAATAAGGAACGTGTTATTACATCTACAATACTTTAGTTATGGCATTAAGTATAAACACTTTAACTACAGAGTGAGGCAGTGATTGTGTAGGGTGACACAACAATACTGCTACTGTAATCTTTAATAAGGAACGTGTTATTACATCTACAATACTTAAGTTATAGCGTGAAGTATAAACACTTTAACTACAGAGTGAGGCAGTGATTGTGTAGGGTGACACAACAACACTGCTACTGTAATCTTTAATAAGGAACGTGTTATTACATCTACAATACTTTAGTTATGGCATGAAGTATAAACACTTTAACTACAGAGTGAGGCAGTGATTGTGTAGGGTGATGCAACAACACTGCTACTGTAATCTTTAATAATGATCGTGTTATTAGATCTATAATACTTTAGTTATGGCATGAAGTATAAACACTTTAACTACAGAGTGAGGCAGCGATTGTGTAGGGTAATGCAACAACACTGCTACTGCAATCTTTAATAAGGAACGTGTTATTACATCTACAATACTTTAGTTACGGCATGAAGTATAAACACTTTAACTACATAGTGAGGCAGTGATTGTGTAGGGTGATGCAACAACACTGCTACTGTAATCTTTAATAATGATCGTGTTATTAGATCTATAATACTTTAGTTATGGCATGAAGTATAAACACTTTAACTACAGAGTGAGGCAGCGATTGTGTAGGGTGATGCAACAACACTGCTAGTGTAATCTTCAATAAGGAACGTATTGTTGTATCTACAATACGTTAGTTATGGCATGAAGTATAAACACTTTAACTACAGAGTGGGGCAGTGATTGTGTAGGGTGACACAACAACACTGCTACAGTAATCTGTTATAAAGATCGTGTTATTAGATCTAAAATACTATGGTTATGGCATGAAGTATAAACACTTTAACTACAGAGTGGGGCAGTGATTGTGTAGGGAGACACAACAACACTGCTACTGTAATCTTTAATAAGGAACGTGTTATTACATCTACAATACTTTAGTTATGGCATGAAGTATAAACACTTTAACTACAGAGTGAGGCAGTGATTGTGTAGGGTGACACAACAATACTGCTACTGTAATCTTTAATAAGGAAAGTGTTATTACATCTACAATACTTTAGTTATAGCGTGAAGTATAAACACTTTAACTACAGAGTGAGGCAGTGATTGTGTAGGGTGACACAACAACACTGCTACTGTAATCTTTAATAAGGAACGTGTTATTACATCTACAATACTTTAGTTATGGCATGAAGTATAAACACTTTAACTACAGAGTGAGGCAGCGATTGTGTAGGGTGATGCAACAACACTGCTACTGTAATCTTTAATAAGGAACGTGTTATTACATCTACAATACTTTAGTTATGGCATGAAGTATAAACACTTTAACTACAGAGTGAGGCAGTGATTGTGTAGGGTGATGCAACAACACTGCTACTGTAATCTTTAATAATGATCGTGTTATTAGATCTATAATACTTTAGTTATGGCATGAAGTATAAACACTTTAACTACAGAGTGAGGCAGCGATTGTGTAGGGTGATGCAACAACACTGCTAGTGTAATCTTCAATAAGGAACGTATTATTGTATCTACAATACTTTAGTTATGGCATGAAGTATAAACACTTTAACTACAGAGTGGGGCAGTGATTGTGTAGGGTGACACAACAACACTGCTACAGTAATCTGTTATAAAGATCGTGTTATTAGATCTACAATACTATAGTTATGGCATGAAGTATAAACACTTTAACTACAGAGTGGGGCAGTGATTGTATACGGTGACATAACACTTACTTTACTAATACAGAACTTTCTATGCGTTGTTCAGGGCTATCCTAAAATATCTATACGATGTTTAGGACTATTTTCATCCGCCTTTACAGTGTTTAGGGCTCTTCTAAATCGTCAATACGGTGTTAGGGTAATTCTAATACGGAAATTAGACTTTACAAATATTAGAGTTTACAAATATCCCAAGTTATTTTTGCTACGTTAGAATTAAGATTAAGTATATTCCGAGAAGAAGTGGACTATTATAAGATTTAAATACTTGTATTTATTTACTTTAGGCTCCTGTACACTTAAAATAGCTCAAATATTTTCCTTAAACATGCAACTAAATTTTTAATCAAAGCAAAAACTTGTACTAAAATTATATTGAATCAGATTATATATAATATACGATGTATATATTATATGATTCAATATAAGGTTAGTACAAATTTATATATATATATATATATATATATATATATATATATATATATATATATATATTCAATTGAAGTAAGGCCCTTGGAAAAACATAAATAATGTTCTATAAAGAGATAAAATGGAAGAAAATTAAAGTATAAAAAACCCAGTGTTTAGTTTCACTGAGAAAGAAATAATAAGAAACATGTTCTCTACACATTTCCGAGAATAGCTGTATTTGCAAAGAAGATGAAAGAACAGTGATCCTATTTTTTGTTTATATACTGGGCTCTCTCTTAGAACTACAATGCGAATTTTTTTAGAAGGTTCAGCGGTACGCAGATGAAATATCACACAATGTTACATTTTAATCTAAGATAAACATCGCATTATATATTTGTCTTGGTTTTATTCATTATTAGTTACTCATTCTAAAGTTACCTAAACTTGATATTTCTTATTGTTTCAAAATTTATTTCTACTACAAGTGTCTTACAATATATAATTTACCATAAATCCTACACCTATATTATGTCAGAAAACGGCATAAAGAATTTAAGTATTAATTGCAATACTGTATCCAGGCATTGCATAAAAGAGAAGAACCAACAAAACACATCATATTTCAACACTTTGAAGATCCTTGAGTAAACGACTCCACAGTGATCACTATAACATATTCCGTTAGCTAGTTATTTTTATAATCTATTTGCTGTTATGTCGATTTGCCTAGTCTTTTTTTAAGATTATTGATAATTTTCGTGAATTGTTCTCTATCACTTAATACACCATTAGAAGAAAATAAGGATTCGAAAGGCGATAGGAAGGAAAAATACTATAAATGTGTTTTAGGAACATATTCAATTTAATTTCTTCAAGAAGACAAACAACAAAAGCCTCATCTTCAAAGATCTTCCGTTTTATCTGAGCTAGAGCCGATGCCTTTTTCTCAAATTGTTTCATAAATAAAAATCAGGAAAATAGAACCAGTGGAGAACCCATTTTTATACGCTAATCTTTACCAAAATGTTGACCCTTTAATTCCAAATTATTACGTTCATGATATGAAATTGATTTAGTGATTATTAGGGGATAGTAACGAAATGTTACAAGATGTTGACCCGCAACATGTTCGTTTATGAATCTTGTCTTTTCCTCATAAAAATATTTTGGTGTGATTTGTTTATCTTACACCAATTTTTCGTTATTCATTAGATTAGTTATGCACCTGAAGAGAGAAAATTTTATTGCAGATTTTGAAGAGCAGTATTACTTATTTCTTGCATTATTGAACAATAGGTAACATTTGGAAAATTACATTTCTTTTACGAATCCTTTCATCGATAAGACCAACTTTAAACACAGAAATGTGGAGGATATTTTAAGCCATAGTAGATATTTCCATAAAAGTATTATAATTTTACAAAAAGTTATAACTTATTAGAGGCAAGAAATCTCACACATTTCCTGACCTAAATAAAGAAGATTGTATTTCCAAGCAACGTATACATAGACACACAATGTAGACAATCTCCAACTGGGGATATTGTACTTTCAAGTTCCGGTCTGACTTGACACTGTCACAGACACTTGCTTACTTCACATCCGTTTCCAGATTTCTGTATACAATGCAACTGCTACACTACACGTTTATATTAATACCTCAGGCGTTTTAATTGCTCTATACTCTGTATTCGGAGTGTGTGAAACTGAATACTAGTTTTTAAGTACATTATTGTTAGAAATAATACTCAAAATTGACAATATTTGAATAAAAACTACATCTTACTAACGATGTAAAAAGTGTCTAGGTTTGTCAAGTCAATACTAATCGATATTTTATTTATAAACAGGAAACAGACGTAATAAACAACCAAAGAAGTGTAGAAGAAATAACACAAACAAATCGTTATGTTATAGAGCTTTACTGGGATATTCTTCTTCATTGTAGAAGTTGACTCACTGCAGACCCTTTGACAAATGGCAATGCCCTTCTGCAAGCGTGAAAAAAATAGAATACACTTTGTTTTATCCGATTTATATTCCTCTTAGTATCAAACTCTTTTAGATAAAGTAAACTGTTGTCAAAATTTATAATTTATGTTATAATCCACGTACCAATTACCTTTGTAAAAAAAATATGCATGGCGAGATAACTGTGTGAATAACAAGGTAGTTACTAACTAAGTTATAACATAAGGCAACAACTGAATAGCTACTAATCATTAAGGAAACGGTGCATAGAAAATTCATATTATAAATGGTTTTCCATAGATCTTTTTACAACTAATTACAAAAATTATAGTGTAAGAAAAAAAATTTAGGTTTCTTTACAACTAGTTTTGGAAACTTAGCTGTCATTCGCGTCTTGATATCTCCGTAGCGCAACTTGTGAACCAGCCTTCTCTACGTCACGGAATTGGTTAGTGGCGCTTCACTATTAACTCTCGGTGAACGGACTATGGAAGAACAACCAATTTATGATACTATAAGTGTTACTCGGCTATAACTAAATTATTACTTTCTTCTATAAGAAGAATAATTTCGTAAAGCTTTTAGAAGTAGTGATAGGTGATTAGGTGAGGCTTTCACGTTTTTGTAACATAGATTATTGATTACATTCCAAATATACTTATAAATCTATAAAATAACAGTGTAAGTTTTTAAGGTTGGGGAAATTCTATTTTATAGAACAAACATTTTATTGTTTAATCGTACTTATGGTACTACAATCCAATATCCTGTACCGTGTTTACGATTTTAGTTAAACAATTGATTAATGTTTGTACAAACACCGAGGCCATGTGATGTGGCGGGGCGGCGTTTTGCTGCTTTTATTGATGGCCGCTCGAGTATATGTGGCCACAACAACAATATTGGTTCCAATAGGAATTACTAGTATTAAATTATACAATAGAATTTTATATGGATCCACACGTTTTCGCGTAATGAAGTAAGGTCCGTGTTATACTTAAAGAATATTCGTGCAGTTAAAACTTATATAAAGTGTGTTTATGTATGCATTAAAAATTAGCCGAATTGGTTCAACCATCCACCATTATTACTAAGTAACCCATTGAACTGTTGTTTTTTAATGTCTAGGGTGTGAAACCTATTACTAAAATATATACCATATTTATCTTTATCTGTGTATCTTTAAATCTCTGCAAATATGTTCAATTCACACGTGGTGGACATGAATAACAATATATCGCGCCAACAATAGCAACTGCATCAGTTATATCACACGGTCTGAGGCCACATTATACATCACATTACACCAGCTACCACATTACATCACTGTCAGCCTATATCTATGGTAATAAGTGATGTACGAAATTGAATACAAATCATGTTGCCGAATATTAATATATCGTCGATGTTCTTACACGAAACACAAAATGATGGTGGAACAAAGATAATAGCTATGTAATGTTATTGGTGATTTTACATTTTTTAATTCCTTATTTGGGCTTTAATACAAAAGTAGAGTTTGAGTAAGGAAGTAAATTAATTAAAAGTAATTGTAATCATTTTTACTCATAAGTTTTAATTTAATTTCAAATGGAAAAATGACGCTATTAAAATGGATAGAATTGATATTGATCTTTTTAAAAAAAAAAAACAAATCTGTAACGACAATAAAAATAATCTTGAAGTTAAAAAATCTTAATAAACACTATATTTAAACTAAAGACTATAAATAAACATAAAATTTCGAGCCAATTTAGTTTAAAAAGTCAGATTTTTATTTAATCTAGTATTACATATTAAAAATTTATCGTATAATTAAAATGTAACCAATATTATCAAAATTTTATTTTTTCCTTTTAAACCACCAGGATATCTTTATATCAAATTATTACAGAATAAAATTTGGTACTATACTAAAACCAAGCCGCTTACATAAAATTCTAACTTTATAGGTATTTTAATGTAGAACTTCCAGCATGTAAAAACTGTACAACATTACATATACTACGTAATTATTAACATAAGTTATTCCCTGATGTTTTTCGATATCTTTTAAGGTTTCTGGATGACGGCTATTCAAAGTTTGGAACAGGAAAATGGTGTATAATTTTCAAAAACGAAACGTTTTTTGATTTCTCAAGTCTTTTACAATAATCGTGGATCTAACGCGAATTTTTATATCACGAATACTTAAAACTGTATTGCCAGCTACTGGAATAAAAATATTAATGTGCAATTATCTTTTGCACTACAACCTTAATTTAGTTTAAAATAAAACTAGGTTGTAGAATAAAATGCATGCCATATATACAGCGTTCTCTGTTAGGAGTATTACATTTATTGTTGTTATGATTAAATATTGAGTTTTCAGGATAGATCATCATTTAAATGAGTTTTGTTGGAATGGAATGTCTCATTATATGCTGGTGTGGCAAATGCGTTTGCTAAACAATTTTATAAATTAATACGAGATTCTACATTATTAGTGGTCGTATTGTTATTTACTATTATTAAAATTCCGAAGGAACCAGACAAAATTTATGGTATGCTGCGCAGTGTTTACTGTATAAAATTTTGCATGTACTATTTTGCTGGAAAATGTTATATATTTTTAAAAGAGATTAATTTTGTGTCTGAGAAAAAATTACTGGAGATTAGTCAATATTTTATTATCTTTGTATGTTTTCAAGACAAATTCTATATGCTTAATAACAGCTGTAAGAGGCAATTATCAAACTGTGTCATGTCTCAAAACATTCTTTTATGATAAAGTCGGAGTTAGGGTAATCAAGGCCTCTCTAACAAGCAACCTCATATAAATACAGAGTTAACTATAACTGAATACACTCATGGTGGAAGTTTAACATTGTACCGATTGTATTAAATAATAATTCTCGGGTAACTGGATTACCGGTGGAAGGAGTAGGCCCAGATGAATGATAAGGACTGGATTGTACAAAAGAGGCTGCTATCAGCGAGGCGCGCATCGCAGATGGCAGTGTTTGACAACGAAATTGAATGGTGGCGTAACGTAGACGTGCCGTATCTCCCGTCTCAGTTGATCGGAAGTTATTGTAACGAGTAGACTTTGATATTGCTTAGAGTTAATCTTTTTTTGCTAATCGTCATCGATCCTGCGGGTAAATGAACTTTTTAACTGGAGTCCAGTCAATATTCATTCTTAGATATTTTGAATAATTTTGGGGAAAGAAATATAGTAAAAGTTCAATTTAATGGGAATTTAGGAACTTGTCCTTTTGATCTGTGCAATATAAAACTTGTTGGTGCAGTGAGCACATGTATATAAAATTTTATGTAAAAAATACTAAAAGAGTTTTGTTGTTGTTACAGATGCTTCCAGCAATATTTTTAATTCTCTAACACTGAAGAATTTTAAATTTTCTAACACTGAAAAGAAGTAATAGTTAAAATAAAGTAAAGAAAATTTAGTAACAAAATAAAATTTAATTTTGAAGATAAATTAAAGTGAATAATTGCCAAATCAGATTAGAGTGTGAAAGTTTTGAATTTTGAAAATTGATTGAAAGACAAGCTGTAAGAACCTTGTACATTTTTGGAGTGACGAATATAATACAAGTTTGAATTTAAAGTTATCAAGAAGTTTTTATTTTAATTTTAAATCCGGTAATTATTTTTAGGAAGAAGTTTTATTTTAGTTTGAACTTTATTTATTTCAGAAGATTTTCTTTTATTTTTTGAACCTTCACAAAAGTTAAAATTTCAAAGATAACCCCTCATGTGCCAGTAAAACGGTACAATATAATTATACATTAGAATAACATAAACGAAATTACTTAAATTAATATAAAAGAGCCCATGAAGTTAACAATATAATTCATAACGAAACAACGACAATTTAAATAAAAAGAGAAATAAAAAAAAACAAAATAGAGTCAATTGAAACTTGTTAATGTTATGTAACGTAATAAAAGGTAATATTATATAACATTTACTTGCTAAGATCTATTAATAAATATTTATTAAAATTCCAAAAGTTATTCCGTCAACAAAATCTGTCAAAGCATAAGCTAGCATGACCTTTTTAAATGTACGCCTGCACACAAGCTGGAAGCATAAAAAAATACTGTCAGTTGAGAGTCATCAGTTTTTGGTCTCGTTTGTTGCTCACGGCTTGTGCAACTGGTGAGGGTAAACCAACCCGATGTTATTGCATAGAGTCAAGAGCACTAAACAACATATTTCCCTCTCCAGAGGAAAATCTCACACTGCCTCGTAGTGTTATATTTTCGTAACGTATAACGATGGCAAATTCCCTATATAATTCTCTTTTAAAAAACTAAATGTTATTTATAGATAATAAATAAATAATTGATATAATAATTTTAGGTACAGTCTTAAAAATGAGATTTTCTTATCGATAACAAACCATTATTGTACGTTTAGCTAGATTTGTGGGGTTTAGGACTACGCCAGACTATGTGCCTTCACTAAGTCTAGAGGCTATGTGTGTTATTTCAATCACACCCTGGTGTGATACTTTTCATCCCTTGTCCGAAAAGATGAGTTAACCTAAATACCGCCGAAAAAGCTAAAAGTTACTATTAATCCCAACAGCATCAGGTATAGCAGTGACAACCGTTAACTGTTTAAACTTTTACCCGAATCTTTAAAAATCTATAGTTTGGGACTCATAACAGCGACCAAGAAATACTTGTTTAAATTAGTTACTGGCCTATACTTAAACATGTTAACTTTTCGGACCCCGTACTAAAATGTTTCTTAACCATATCCCTTACGACTATTTGCATCAATGTGTTGTTGGCATTTTTTAATATAGCAAAGCATATTTCAACATATTTACTCTTAAATTTGAATTAATATTTATTTTGAGACAAAAGGCTTTGATATATTATGATGACTAAAAGAAACAATATTTATTCAAAACAAAGGTATTTAATACATCTTTTAATATACAATAAGAAAGAAGGCTCTTTGTTATATTATTGTATAATTTAAAACAATATTTATATAATACTCCTGATATAAAACTGATATTCTCGTACAAACAAACATTATCTAGTATTTATACATTACCAATTATTTATTTTTAATAAGCTTTATGCTTTGATCATATGCATGTTAAAAACGCCGCATTGCAAATGAAATGAAGCAGAACTCAACAGAAAAATAAGTAAACAATACATAAGTAGAATGAATAGGCAGCGGTTTGCTGCCCGTAGCGAAAACGTATTTCCTCTATAACTCCATTTGCTTTACTTTTGCATTTTTTGTGTGGTAATTGGCAATTAATCAATCAATCAAATAAATTTATTTTAAAAAACAAATTTCCAACACTTGTACATGTTAATGCATGAAAATTGACAGCACATAGAACAAAGTCTGTGCGTGCTGTCCAGTTCAAATCTAGAATGTACAAAGTATAAATAATAAAATAATAAATGGTATATATTAATGAAAAATAAATAAATAAAAACATAAATGAACTAAAGGAAACTTTAAATAAAAAATAAAAACTAAAAAACTTGACAGTCTATACATAATTTAAAGTATAACATTTAATCAAAATCACACAAAAAATTCGAGAAATATGCTGTCTTAGCACGCATTTTAAATAAAACACGGTAAAAACAAATGAAAATGGACAAACAAAAAATACATTATCTCAGAGACGATGACGCACGGATGACAGTAATGAGTGGAAGTTAATGACTGTATCAGTAAAGTTAGTAATAGCAATGATTTCGTTGTTTTCATTGGTAACGGTAAGTGGTGGAGAGGAGGGCCTCAGCACCGTCCGGACCGATCATACGAAGCCAGGCAGTGACCAGCCGCTTGAAGCCACTAACGGCTCGTCCTGCAGGTCCCTTATCACAGAGGGCAAGTGTCTGTACAGTGTGTTGGCGATATAGTATGCGTTAGTGAGGTTAATAGACAGATTAATTAAAGGGACCTGCAAGCCCACACTCACAGCGTTTCTTGTAGGGTAATTGTGAACAATAGGGGTGAGGACGGCATCTTTATGAGAGTAAGTGTAGACCAGTACAGTCCTAATAAATAACTGCCTAATTGTAAAAATATCAGTCTCCATAAATAACAGAGTAGATGAATATTGTCTTTGTTTATTAAAAGCTGCTTTTATTATTGATTTTTGAATAACGTTTAATGGTTCTAATGTAGTTTTGTAGGCCCCTCCCCATGCGATGATACCGTATTGTAAAATGGACTGTACATACGCAAAGTAAACTGTTTTTAACTCATTATAATATAGAGTTTGGCCTAATTAACGAAATATATAAATTGATTTCCTTAATTTATACTTTATACAATTAACGTGAGGTTCCCACTTGAGTTTTGCATCAAATAATTACACCGAGATACTTGTATTGGTCCACCTTCTCTATCAGCTGGCAATCACATGCAGTATTGAGAGAGAGTCCACCGCACGAGTGCAGCAGCAGCCGCAGGTCCGCAGGTGGCCCGCTCGCAGCGCGTAGTGCGATCGGTAAACACTTTGTTTTACTGACATTCATAGTTAACATATTGTCAGAAAACCATTTATGTATTAAATTTAATTCTTGGGAAGCAGTTTCATATACTTCATGCCAAGTTTTTTCGCTATGAATTACCACTGTATCATCTGCAAACAGGAGTAGTTTTCCTGTGAGATTCAGTTTATCTAGGTTATTTATATATACAATAAAAAATAATAAAGGACCCAAACGTGCTTCCCTGAACCACTCCATAATTTACTTCCTGAGGTTCACTGCTAATATTATTTATACACACAACTTGGTTTCGACCGCTTAAATAAACTTATGAACCAATTTAAGGCCATCCCTTGGACTCCAATACATTCAAGTTTACTAAATAACAAATTTCTATCTATATAATCGAAAGCTTTGGCTAGATCAATAAAAAGAAGTAATGATTTATAATTTTCTTTTAAAGCGTCTATTATAAGTTTATTGATTTCAAAAAGGGCGTCAGAAGTATTTTATCCTGGCCTAAATCCAAATTGAGATTTTGATATAATATTATTTATTTCAAGATAATTTTGAAACTGAGATTTTACGCACTTCTCCAGTACTTTACCGACCCGCACTTAGCAGTGAAATCGGTCTGTAATTGTTCATATCGGATTTATCATTAGACTTATACAAAGGTATTACTTTGGCTAATTTTAATTTTGTTTGGGAAAACTCCTGAGGTAAAACTGAGATTGATTAAATATTTGATCGGTGGTAAAAGATTCTTAATATTATATTTTTAAACAAATGTAGGAATTTCATCGACCCCGGGAGCAGAGCCACCGCGTAATCCGGCAACGCATCTCTCCACCTGGCTGCCTGTGACCGGCATTAGCCGGAACACATGATCGGTTCTATAGGCGGGATCATCCACGAGAGGCGGGTCGGCGGACTGCGGCAACTTCTTTGCTAAATGTGAACCTACATTAGAAAAAAAAATATTAAAAGAGTTTGCCACAGCCTTAACTTCAGCGCCCCCATGATCTGAAGCCCTGCAGGAAGTTGTGAATGGGGAATGGGGTTTTGGATCGTGCCCCACCGCTAATTTCATTTGACAACTTTCCAAAACATTTTTGGACAGTTCGATTGGAATTTGTAATTTTTTCTCTATAATAATAAGCTGCCTTTGTCTTTTTTATCTCTTTCGCCAAGTTATTCCTATAAGTTTTAAAATAATTTTTAAGCGTATCATTAAATGGTTGCCTTTTTAAAGTTTTACTAAGTTTGTCTCGTTTTCTGATAGATTTAATTAGATTTACTGTTATCCACGGTTTAAGCTTTTTGTTGCGCGTACTGTTTCTTTTCGGTTTAAGAGATAAATTTTTTAGATCTTCAAGAGATTGTATAAATATGTCACAGCAGACGTTAACGTCTTCCTGCTGCAGCACGTGATCCCATGACTGCTCCCCCAACAGTTTCTGTAGTAGTTCATGGTCCAGGTAAGTGTCAATGTCAGTACATTGTAGAGGCAATCCTCTCCTGTCGTTTGTGACCAGCTCCTTATTTAAATCACTTTCAATGCACTTTCACATTTTCAAGAATACACTACATATTACAACATAATAGTTTACATAAAATATTGTTGTCATATTTGCACGTTTAAGTATTAAACTAAACATGATTATGCTATTTTCACATACGTATTTATTTACATTCAGTACACGTAAACTAATTTAAAGAAAATTAGTGAAAATATATTTAGTTTTACATTATTTACTGCCAAAATCAACTAAAAGTCATCAGAAAATTTCAATCGCAAAATTTCTTCTCTTTATTACTTGAGAGGATGGAAAATTTTCATAACTGTATGTGTTCTGTCTGCACGATATCTGGAAAGAGAACTAACCTATCGACTAGAAATTGAACGCTATTTACTATATGCTCAACATCAATTCAAACGTGGTGCACATAACTCCATGGCATTTACTGAGCGGTTATACTTGTGTTGCTGATTCGTATAATTACACTTGATGCAGATAATACTAATTAAAAATCTACGTATTAATTAAATATCATGTAAGATAAATGGAAAACTATGTATTACTTTATTTGGTGGAATTTCCAGTTTTTATACCCTAATAGGGGCTAGCGTTAATGATACTTTGATATTAACTAGAAATACAAAGTATATTTAGGGTTCATTACTTCTAAAAATCCAGACACATCCTCTATATTTGTATGAATGAGTGGAAGTTTATACATTAAATTAAAAATCGTTTCTGTGGTAGTATTTTCCGCTATAAATTTCACATACTTTTTAAATGTTTAAATAAATCACGATGACACACTTAATTTGAAAGATATATAAATAAAAATTTTTACGAATAGAAGGATCTCGTACTTTTCTGTAACATATCAGTTCGAATCCTCGTACAGACATGGAATATAATACATATTTATTAAGATAAGATACTAACCGTACACTAGTTGATATTATAAACAAAAAAGTGGTAATTTTTGGTAGTTTTAAGAAATAAAATGACCAAAAATTTAATCAATAAACACACACTAGGTATTTGTAGTTATGATGAAATTTTTTTTCTTTAATGGGAAAAGTTAATAACACTTTAGGCACGTACTGTATGTTTTTTTAGTAAAATATAGTAACGTTCTTTGCATTAGTATGTAATAATTGTTTAATAATATAATTTTAAAAGATGTATAAAATTTTATTAATTTAAACACCGATTGAAAGTTAATAAATTGATACCCAGAACGTATAACTATTATACAGAATTGAGAAAAGGTTGTTCAAAGAGGTAATTTAAGTTCAATAGGTGAGGTTTTTGTGAAGTGGAAACGGTGTTACGGAACGTGTGGCGCTAAGTCGGATTACAGTTTCACACTGGAGTGTTGCGGCTATAGTTGTTTAATCTCTTGCCTTATGTTTGTGCCTCTAATGCTAAATACGTAGTTTTACTTTGTAAAATACATTGCACTCATATGATTTGTGTACGAGTACTTAACACGTTATAGTAGCTACAACCGTATAGAATTTACATATGTGAGCAGTATTTTCTTCGTTACCTGGTAATTGTTTTCTGAGTAAAACATAACTTGTGATTCACAAACCTGTCTGTTAGCAATAATAAGAGTCAAGTCATTACGACATCTTTATGACAGGATTAGCATACAAATAGCGACTTGGATTGTTAGTCGCAGTCGAGTTCTTGTTGAGTACCTCGGTTCTAGCATAAAGATATCCTTTTGTTGTTAAACGTTTTCAAAATGAGAGAAAACATGTCCAATCTTTCAGTTATAGATTTATCTTCTTATTGTTGCAGAATATGTCTAATGAAAAAGCAGTAGTAAACATAAATTCTGGTTTTTTACTTGACCTATTCCTATAAGCTATACCATTTTTAGTCAAATTTAGTGGCAAACCACACAAGTTCAGGAAGGTTTCTGATTCCTCGGGTTCCCAAACGTCTTCAGTCTATTTAATTTGCTTTCTTAGTTTGAAATATGCTAGTATCTGCAAGATGCAGGATTATATAAGTTTCTTAACAGTTTATATGAAGTGTAGGGTGTGTAACTTACTTCAATTCTTGGCAACTTAGTGAAATAACTTAAAGTACTAGGGGGTAGTAATTACAGGCTTGTAAAAAGTCTAACTTCTGAAAATTCCAGAATTTATGGGGCAGGTGAGGGATAAACCATGATAATTTGGGGTATCATAGTTTGCATAATACTTATAACACTAGACCGAAATAACATTACAAACTATTTACTACTATATAAATATTTATTGACAGGTATAATTTTATACGAGCATAATTTGATTCTCAATGAACTACATTAGCTGGATGAATACAGACAGATTATTCTTTTATGTTCAGGTGATCGCTTCTTGCCTTTCATTGGTACGACTAATAGAACATAACCCTATAGGCTGAATTGGATATGGCACGCGTAGTAGGATCACATCGTTCTCAGAGTCCCGAGAGATTCCTGTATTGTGAAGTCGTGGATGCTATTCTTTATCACACCCCCACTAATAATAAAACTGATTTATCGTTTTACGGATCGCTTGGCTTTCTTCCTTCGCCGCGGTCTTAAATATTGTAGTTTTGTTGATATAATATTTAAAATTTTCACTCTACTCCCTCCACACAGTCATGAAAATCTTAACGTTCGCTGCTTTGTGACCTATTTTCATTTCGTAACTCTTTAAAACAAATGTCGAGTCAATATGGACCATTTTTGACAGTACTATTCTGAAAAGGTGAACCAATTTTGCTTTGCTCTGTAGCAGATGAAAATGGCTTCGTTGATTGAAGTATTTTTTCCGATAGAAAGATTGTGAAGGAAAGAGGATTTTTCTGAATATTTTGCATTCTTTGCAGTGATAATAAAAAACTCAGTAACTCTGTATTTCGAAATCAGCCGTTACGTGAATTAAACTGAGGAACATATCATATTGAAGATCTCTAAACGTAGTAATACTGATTTATATGTGTCTTTGCACGATGGCAAATGTCCGTAAAAACCCTATTTCCTTTCAGCACCGGCGAGTATAGTAGTCCTATACTATACTATCACTTTACCTCTCACCGTTTGACTAAATATTCCCTCTCTCATGCACAAACCGTTTTAATTTAGTATTGTGTTTAAGTAACTTTGTTGTTAAGTTTGCATTTTCTCTCATTAAAGCAGTAACTTTGCCGTTTAAATATTAATAGACTTTTCTTCCGAGCCTAAGATAACTCCCTACCTGTAATAACATGCTTCAATTATTCATTGGGATGCGGCTTAGTTTACAAATCATTCTTATCCTAATGATCCTGATTATTGTAAACTAGAAAAGAGAATAAAAAGATAAATAGTCTCTATCCCAGCTAATCCCTCTGTATAAATACTTCTATGTTGTTGGTCTCTGTTAAAATTTTTGCTTTACGAAAACTGAATTACAATTTTGTAAAAAAAAACCATGAATTTTTATTAAATTGCATTACGGAATTGCCATCGTGAATGCAATATACAAATTAGATATTTCCATTTAGTATGTAGATTTGTCTAAAATATAAATTTGTAAGATTTACGTCATGGCTACAGAGAAAACATGGTTTAATTAGGAACAGCTCTCTATGATGGGTCTTGGGCTGCAGGATTTTGTAACTGAAGGGAATCTTCATTCTACGTAAAATATAACCTGGTTTTATCATAAGTGGATTGCGTAACGAGGAAGAGAACCGGAAAAAGAGAGGGGAATGCGTTCACAAACAAAAATCGAGAGAGAGAGAGAGAGAGAGAGAGAGAGAGAGAGAGAGAGGGACAGAGGGAGAGAGAGTATAGTTCATACTCTAAGATTACTTACATAACTAAATATTTAAATCAAAAGTTACTTAGTTTACCGTGACACTTTTCATTAGGAACTACTTACAAAGCAAAGCATGTTATAATACTTATATATGTCTAACATATGTAAATGTACGGACGAGTAGTGTTTCCTGCTTGAACAGAGGAAAACGCGATGTGTGAATATTGCAAAGATGGGAGAGAACTTATCATTATGACAAATGGGTTATCATCATGGTATTACACAGCAGCCAAATAATTACTAATATTTTTCAACTTGTCTGAAGCGTGTACATAATTATATAAGATTAGCACCCTATAGGTATTTCATACCAAGATCTATAAAGTCATTACATAACTGAATATACTGCAACTATTATTAAAAAGCTACTGAGCTTTGTCATGAATTTTTATAATGACGGATGTGGTATACCTGGTATTCAAATAATATGTAATTCAATTAGAGTATTTAATTTTTCTATTGTATTTATTAATAGACAATATATACATTAATATATGTGTGTGTGTGTGTGTGTGTGTGTGTGTGTCTGTGTGTGTGTGTGTGTCTCAAAAGGTACATATTCTGCCAAGGAAATTGTTCCAAAAAAACTGTATTTTATTATCAGTATATCTCAACAGTGTATAGGAAAAGCATTATTATGTATCAGCAGAGTATTACACATATGGCAAATATGATGACGGTGTACTAGTCTAAACGCGAAATATTTAATTCACGATATTATTAAATTTTTCTAATGCGTGTACATATATATGATAAACAATCGATAATTATTTCATACAAGATCTTTATTTCATTAACATTTCATTAACTGATTATCCTGTAACTATTAATATTAAGTTGATGAACTTTTCATGAATGTTTATAATGACAGATGTGGTATATATATTATTCCAGTAATTTACTGTATAAACCAAGTAGTGTATTTCATTTGTATTGTATATTACTATACTTATGCCTAGTTGTTTCTTGTTGAACGAAGTTTGGTTACAAATAATTTGATCGTGTTAAAATCATCGATTGAATATTTTAAAATTGCATCAAATATATGAACATTAAATTTTAAAACGATGTGGAAACAATTTTATTCGCCTAAAACATATAAGCATTTCTGTGACTCTGGAAACCATTATAAAACGGATAAGACAAGCATTACTGTAGTGTACGTAGTAAAGAAATTTTATGAGTTATACAACCTTTACTAATCTTTCTTAGTAGTCAGGATTATTTTTATCTAAAAATAGAAGATGCAATCAAAAGTTCATCAAAGTATCCCCCATTGTTGGCAACGGAATTTACATTACTATGTTACATTATTATTAGATGCAGGATTTCTTCGTAAAATTAATACTCCTTTTAAAATTAAATTTTATTTGTATTAAATAAACATATTTTTACAGCCAGTCTATCATGCAATAATGTTGGAATTATGTTACATATGTGTTTGTACCTCATTTGGTGAGGCAGCAAAAGGTTGGAGGTCAATATTGAATCACCCAGCTGCTTTGATAGAAACAGCAGAGTATTAGATGTAAGCAATCACACTTTGAGTATCACGATGGGTAGTTAGTTGAAATTGTATAACATTCTTTTAGCGCAGATGGCAGTATAAATATTAAATGTATAGCTATACTTTATTTATGCCTTACAATACCAGGTAGGTTTGTATTTCTTTGTACGTAGGAATTTAGTATATCCTAATATAAGTTTTTAATGAAGTCCATGTATAGCTAACAAATACTATAAATTTATGTTTTTTGTTTATATTTTATCGTGTGTCTCCATTTTGCTAATTTGTGCTTTTCTACAATTCAATTTGAAGCAATTATTTCTATTTCTTCTACGAACTTCAGCTGCAACTGTTAACAGCTGTTAGGTGTCAGTTATATTTAGATTGATAAAATTTAAATATTACAGATTTTTCCAACTTTGAATAAAACTCCAAGAATTTTGATCTTTTTTCAATTCCTATACATATTCTTTAATTGAATTATTATAAAAAGGTATTTACCATATCGGTTCAAAATTTTTCGAGGTTAGTACTTAGTAACACAATTAGTGATTTATATTTATTATATCATTACAATATAAAAAGAATTAAAATTTTGTACGTTTTGTATTATCTAATAAGGAGAAAAAAGCAAAATATAAATACTGACATAATGTTCAGTTTCTACTTTAGTACCTGAAAATATATAGTAACATTCAAATAAATACCAGCTGCCTAATAAGAGAAAGTACTTATTCCGTTTATAACAACTATTCAGTTATAAATAGCTACAAACAGATCCTCTTACAACTATGCTATGTTATAACATTCAGTACATTATAAATAACATCTGTACATATATCAGTGTCGAAGTCAACCTGTGACAATCGTGTTTAACTGCCGAATGGAACGAGAAGCAATTACGTGGATCACGGGATTGTCAAGCCGGATTAGTGGGGTTGCTGTTGTTTATTGTCTCACAATGGGCACTCGTACTGCTACATGTAAAGAGATAACATTGCTTTTTACATACCACTACAGATTTTCAGAGCTTTTGAGAAAACCACACGTTATTTTTACAAGCAAAAAGTAAATAAACGATTCCTGGAATGTTAGCATATAAAATGTAATCTTTTTTACCTAACTGTCTATCTGCGATATAGTGCATATATTATACGAATTTGACATATAAACGTGAAACTTCCACGAAACTTCATTTCTACGTAGGCAACCTTGACCATGATCACGGTACAAGTGACTAAGGGAATTTGATGATCGATAGAAAATATTTTTACATCAGCAGTATGGGGAATTGCGATGACAATGATAACATTGCACCATTAATAAATTTTAAACAAACCGCATATAATCTTTAAGCTTCTAACACGTGACCTATTTACACATATAGAGCATTCGTAAGTAAAAACAATCGAGTAGGAAACAATGTTAAAAGTAAGTGACGAGATTTGCTTTCAACGCTTTCTTCTGTTACAGTATCCATTCTACAGACAGGCCGAGAGTTCTGTGCGCACGGCCGAGGATGTATTAGCCATTCAATAAACATTGGCCTATTCCAGTCTTTCTGTGAGTGATTTAATATGACTGAACTACCGGAATACCTTTTATTTACATATAATTTAGCTTATGATAAAACAGACTATAGTTAATCATATTGCTTTTGTGGCAGTTTTTAATTTTCGTTGTATGGTAAACTCAATTCTCTTTTAAAACAACCCCTACTGTCCACCGCTCAAAATCAGGCTGCTGGTCGACTTGCAAGTGCAGATCGCTTGGCACATCTATATCTCATTAAAACTTTACTTGTTTTAATGAGATACACGGCTGCTATGAAATCTAACCCAAATGAATATAACGGGGAATGTAGAATGTGGCAAGATTTCTCATAAGAGATCATCTGCAGAGATTAAGTTAAAACATTAAACTTCATTTCTACAAAAACAAGATTGATTTCTACGATGGTGCATGTCCAACCAACTTGGCTAAGCGCCTATTACTCAGTATGCTGACAAAATTTCTTTTTTACCTACTGGGGATGTAAAAAAAATATTTATGTATGTTCAATATATGTTTGTCTGTCCACAGGATGTATCAAGAATACTAAGCACTATAAATTTAATTTTTCATGCAACCTCAGCGAAGCCTGTTCGGAAACCTGGAACAGTCAGTGTGTCGTACTCCTGCCTGGTATTAAAATTTGTTTTAAGCCAGTTGGGTATACATACGTTTCATATAGATTTTTACCAAAACTCAATTTGTGCATTTCCAAGGTCTTATAAATTTAACGAGATCCGATCAGGTTGTGTCACTGATAACGGAGAGGCAAAATTTCGTAGACAATCAAAAACATAAATTTATAATTTACAGGTGACTTGTGAGGTATTTTCATTTACTTCTTATATGATGACGTTAACATACTTTTAGGGCATTAAGTAAGATTTTTATGGTGAAGGAATTAATTTATTTATAAAATAAAGGTAATTTTTTCGATTAAAAAGTATAATGACAGTATTTAGAATAAAAATAGTAATGTTGAATCTCGTTAGTAATTTTAACACAAATGTTAGACCGTCAAATTGACCTTAACCTCTAACATGAAAAGAGGTTATAGAGCAAAATACATGCTATACCCACAGCTTTCTATATTAGCAAAGACTTTAATTAACTGTTATTATTATTACATACTGTGGTTTCAGGATGAATCATCAACGAAATTAGTTTTGTTTGAATAGAATTTTTCATTACCTGCTTAGCGGTACATGCGAATGAGATATAGTTTTGTAAATTAATACGAGATTTTTCATTATTAGTTACCATATTGTTAATTACTAATATCAGAGATTGATGGAAACGGAAAAAATTGTGAAACACTGCGTAATGATTACTGTTCATAATTACCTTGCTGTAAAACATTACAAGCTTTTACTAACTGTGGTATATGGAAAAGAAGTTAATAGAGAATAGTCATTAATTTTCCGTTTATATTTCAAGGTTTACCTCTAACATCTTTATTATTAACTGTAAAGATACAACAAACAGTCTCTCATAAATTAAAGATCAGGGAAGAATGTACGCTCTGTGCTGCAAAAGTCAATAAAATCTTTAAAAGTCAATAATGGATTGAGCTTTGTCTGAGAGTTAAACTATCGATTACTATGACATAATGATACAAAATTTAGTGCAGCATTAAAACTAAGGTGAACTGGAGATAAACCGTACATTAAAATTAAAGTAACCCTGTCAACCATAGCTACGTCATGTGTAGAAAAATCGCTTGCCCCACAGTATGTAAATATAAAGTAAAAAATATCTTAGTGCACTCAATTTTGCACCTGATAGGACAATTTATTAGACTTCCACTTCTCCTATTAAAAGGTTTCTTTGATGTCGGAACAGCGAAAAGGTTCATTCTGAGCGTCTTTCTTACTTTGGATATATTTAGGTGCACATGACTCCAGATTTGAGGAGTCAAGTTATTGGAAAATTATGTATTTTCTGTTACAGCAATAAAATTATGCGTAGTTTTAATTACCACGCAAGGTTTTGAAACTGGGAAAATTGCTGTTCATATAGCTCGTAAAATGTGTTAATTCAAATTTTAAACAGTTGTTACAAATAATGATATGCCTATAAAAACCATCTCTTGTTTTTTTTTTTTTTTTGCTAGCATAGTAAAAAGAACTTTTTTTCCTTAAAATGTGTAATTTTTCTTCACCAGTAAAAAAAAAATTCAAGGAATATAACTTTAGAGGAATTTGTCTTCACATAACATAATTTATATTCACAAAAAATACAAAGAGGCAAGATTTCATTATTAGCGGTAAAAGAATCCCTACATAACTTTTTATTTCTGCAAAAATATTGCATTAATTTAATAGAGTGATGTTGTGACGTGCTGGAGTTTAGTTCAGTAGCGCGGGAGTGTGTGGTGAGGGACGGCACAGTTCGTTTGTTTAGCGCTGAACAGTGTGAGACGAATTTCCTTAAAGAGGTGTTCCAAACTGAACCGTGGTCCCAGGTCGAGATGGGATTAAAGTTACAGTGAGATAATTAGAGATTTCGGTTTAATATCGTAAGAATATACTATTAAAATTAAAGCAATAAATTTATTTTAAAACATGGCTGGTATTTATGCAATACGTAAGAATTTGCTTAACTAAGATTGTTTAGAAAATTGTAATAATTCAGTCATAGAATAATATTGCAGTTAAATGAAACTTAAAATTTATTAAAAATTGTAATGACACTTCGGCCAACTTCTGTCTACTACTGCAAATTAAAATTATTTGAGGAAAGCCCTAGTAGTTGAAAAATAAAGGTGGTAAGTAAAATGCAATGTTTTTCTCTTTACATAGAGCAGTACGAGTACCCATTGTAAGCCCGTGAACAAAATGCAATCCCACAAATCCGGCTCGACAATCCCGTGATCCGAGTAATTGCTTTCCGTTCCACTCGACAGCAAACGCTACGGCTGTAGCTTGACATTGATGTGTGTGCAGAGATCTGTCACAAACAATAAATAAAAAATTGAGTGCGCTTTTATAAACGGATTTTGCAGATGTAATTATTATAACTTAAAGTAGCCTACTAAATATATATTCGTAATTGTTTTATCCGTAATTACGACAAAAATCAATGGTTTCTTTCAGCTCACTGAAATACCTACTGTATGGCAAGACTTTAAATAAAAAATATGTTTAAAAACAGTCGCGAATATGTAATGTTATGGAGTTTAAACTAGCTATTCAATCTGAAACTTAAAGTTAAAGCAAAAACAGATCCAATATGATGTAGCGTGTTTCCCTCATACTAGGTGGGTAATTTTGTTCTTGACTTGACTTGACACTGCAGTTACTGGAAGTGCAATGTTTATTTTCTTTTAAAGCAGTAGCTTATTATTGCTTCTGTAGTTATGAATAAGTGTTTTGTAAATAATATGAATAATGCAAAAAAAATATTTTCTAAAATATATTGGATTTAAAAGCATTAAAAAATGATTATAAATGTATATAATATTTCATCTAGCTTATTTGTAATGTGAACTAATATATTCTTTGCTTATAGCTGTATTTTCGATTTCTAATCTTATTTTTTGTAGAAGAATCATGATAATTATAAAAGAGAGGCTTTAATATAACAAACGCCTGCATAACGAAGATACTATTAGTCAGTGTCAGCTGTTAGGTAATGTCGCGATGGTCATATGTATGGTAATGTGAGAGCAGCTACACATCGTTAACTGCCCTGAGTGTTGAGAATCTGCCCTGAAGTGTGGCTGATCACCAATTCAGCGGGTACGAATGTGTGTTTTGGCACAAGCTTTTTTACAGTTCTGTTTTAATATTTTTAGAATTTAACATTTTTTTATTTATTTTAATTTGTATTCTTAAGAATGTATTATTTCTATTATCTTAAATATAGTGGAAACCGATAATGTTTATTTCGGCCTGTTAAAACTGATAAAATCTTTATTATCTTATTAGATAATTGATAAAATATCTAGAAAATATTAGCTGTAGAAATTGTCAACAAGAGATACGATATTTTTACAGTTCATTTTTACAGTTTGGACCAAAAAGGGTCTAACTGGGTATAACTGGTGTTTATGGTGATCACCGGTCCACAGAAAGACGCGTAACAACAACTGTTTATTTTTTATTGTATCATGACGTAGGCTATTAAACCTCTGGATGTTTACGTCAGATTGTTTAACTTCTGTATTTCTTATTTTACGTTTTAGTCGATAATTTTTAGGTAACAGTGTTTGGATTGGTATTTTGTTACTATGCTTGGAGGCTGGGTTTCATTAGGTTCGGTTTGTCTAAATTTGCCTTTAATTGTAACACAAAATAGCGAAAAAATTAAGTAAATTTTAATGTAAAATGTTCATTGGTTTTCTATATAACATGTATAACATTTTGATAGTTAACTAATACATATATTGAGCAATTTTATATTTTCCATGTAAACCCACAAAACATCATAAACTGCCTATATGGATATTTATGAATTTAAGTACTTATTGATTGTTTATTAACTGTACCATATACAATATAAGTGAGATTTTTTAAACCTTTGACTTGTTGTATAATATAAATAAACATTGATACAGTTTAAAATACTTTTTGTAACTTTATTGTTTAGTTAGAATATTGATTAGAGCTTTAGTAGTTAAAGTAATATCTTTTTTGCTATTAGTATAGATTGATTAAAGAATAGCTTTTAATGAGAGGAAAGCAATTTTGTAGATAATAATAATTATTACAAATATTATTATAATAATATAATAACGACAATATAGGTAATATAAGCTTAAATACTATTCTAATTGTTTCTGTTAAATTGTTTGTTGTCTCCTATATATAAATATTGAAAATAACTTTTTAATTCATATTTTAATTCTTGTTTTTAAACCTGGTATCGATCCTGGGATAAAGTATCACTCACACACTAGAGACTCAGTAAAGTTACTGCCATACAAATCACATTGTTCGTTTCCCCGAACAGAATCCAATTCCGTTCAAAGTCTCCCTTATTCAGGTTTATCAGATTGACTGAGTCGTAAATGTGATGATCGCGTTAAAATGTGTAACATGTAGACGTATGACGATTTTCGTAAGCGCTAAACCTTCACCTTGCGAAGTGCGATTCTCACATATCGAAATAAATCATAACAATATTAAAAAATAAAATATAATAGAAAAAAAATTACTACGCAAATAAAGGTATTACGTTAAGTTAATAATTCTCAAGTATTACTGATTAACTTGTTTTCTAAATATAGGAAGGAATCATGGTCAAGGAGCAGATTGCAGGTTTGCAATATATGAATATGATACAGAAGATTTTTTCCCAAAAAGTAATTGATCTTTAGCCACACTATGTTTATAGGTTCATTAATATTGGGCTGTGATTATTTCTAAGTCTGAACTCCCACCATAAAACTGGTTTACCGTTCCAGTCAACGAAATTTGGTGAGTAAATGATTAATGTTCGTATTGAAAGTTTTACCTTGTTTGAGTTCTTTTAACAGTTAACGCTTCGACATGCCACATTATATAATATAAACATTGAACTGGGGTGTTTTTAATTTGGTCACCATTTTCAGTTAGGTTATGTAGAAATGTCCTGTAACTATTTCCGTGAGCACAATATTGCAATTGGCTGATTTTGTAAACTAAAATGCTCTAATATTATTTTTTACAATGGCATATGAGAGAGTACCTAGTTGCCTGACAAAATGTTGTCTTATTATTATAAAACAATTTTATAATTTTACCATGCGAAGTGATAGTTGTGTTTTTTTCAGTAATTTTAAAAAGATATGAATTTAATTGGCAAACATAATAATAACCAAAGATGGTGGACTTACACGGAGATGAAAACTATTTTAAATTTTATTTGTTCAATTTTAAAACTAGGGTACATAAATATACACCTGGTTTTTGTGGATGAATTGAATTGTATTATTTTATTAATAATATATTATGACAGTTTTAAATTTTTATGGAATGGAATACTGCATATTGGGCCACTTTGTATAGTTTAGGTAGTAATGTTCTTAAGTGTATACACTATATTAGTTAGCTAATGTTAAACCTAGTAAGATCTTCGTTATATTAGAACATTAATTTATCAAAAACTTGTGTTACAGCTATATTAAACTGCATTATTTGTAGCGTTATACAACACTGAATGTACATAACCATTAATCTGTCCTTAATAGATTTTCATTTCGTGTTTATCAACTCCAGAGTAACTCATGAACTAAATGAATGTCATCATTATCCTGATGATTAAATTGATGACCTGTTAACATATAACAACTGTTACACAACTGTAGTAGTTTATGCAACTGAATATATTTTAAACATATAATGATATCCAATTAATGAGTTATTATAAAACCTTTATTCTGATTTTACAATTTATTTCGTACTGTAATTGAACAAGATCATATTGAAACCTTTTAATAAGGAAAAAAGTTTAAATTATCCTTTGAAATTCTAACTTTTTGCTATCGTATAAAATTAGCCAATTTTGCATTAATTTCAAAATTGCGTTTATTAAACTTGTTAAAGTATTAATTCATTCCAACGCAGCCAAAAATCATGAAGGGAGTTTATTTTAAAATATAAAAATTATTCTAATATAAAAATGTATTAACAAACGTATAAAGGAGATTTTATTATCACCATAGTTGAATAAAAAATGTGAACTTGCCGTTTAATATGTATAAGGCATTATTTTTGAACTGGTTCAATTATAAAGGCAAAGCTCTCACTAATCACTAATTCATTGAATATTCAAACTTATCACACATATGCCTCATGAATTTAATACAAAATATTATTCATAAGGATTGCAAATCTCGATTGTCTAGAAAGATGGAATTTTACATGAACGTCTCTTATATGAAGGTTTGCAGCCCTTATTGCACATATGAAATTCTTAACAAAAAAAAAAACGCTTAATTTATATTGGCTAATTACTCTCGACGTTGTAGTACAATGTCCTATTGTTAAGGAACACGACCCTTACCATTGACCGCCACAAACTATTGTGTGAGAGCGCAATAATAGTGCCTCTGTCTTGTGCAGGATCTTGTGGCGTTGACACGCAAGGTCATACATCATGTGACTTAATGAAGCGAAATGGAGTTCTGTAACAGTGACGAAATTTACCTGTAGACTCCACTGTTTATAGCTAGTAAAATTACAAATATATCTTTGATGTAATATGTAATCTACTTAAGAGGTCTACATGTCGATGGGGGAATTCTAACCAGTTCTTTATTTGTTTAGAATTATATAGAAGTCCACCCTCACCAGTGCACCCTCATATAGAAATTAAGCTTTATGCTCAGATATATCGTCTGGACAGAAGGACAGATATTTAACTATCCAGTCCTCGAGTAATAAGTTTCACTAACGCTCAGCTTATTACCAGAAGACGTTATATGTTGTAAAGGATACAAGTAACAAAACCACGAAGGACTATGCCATTGTAGGCTATAACTATATAATAACTATCTTCTCTGAGTCTATATATTTTCACTTCTATTGTATTCATTCATACAAAAAATATATTGTTATTTCTGTTTTATTAAATTATAAATAACTATAAACAATAATTTTACAACAGTTTTACTATCTTCTCTTTTCAAAGTTAAACATTGTAAAAAATATTTAAATCATTTATGATCTTGAGATATTTGTGGCTACTTATAGAAAACGTTCACCAGTCGAGATATATTAAGCTAAGATAACCCAACGCTATATCATATATACAAAATAATGAGCTGTTGCAGTTAAATCCATAACCTAGACTCATGTACTGTATATTGAGTCAATATATTCGGGCGACAATACTGAGTGAAATCATTTATTTATATCAATTTGACCATGTAATAGTGCTACAATATATACATTATATTGTGTCAATATATTCGGGCGACAGCAGTTGGAGTACCAGATATATCACGGTTTGTGGTCATATTATACACCACATTACAACATCATGCCAGCCTATATCTATGATAATATGCGATGTGTGGAACTGAATATCCTCAGTATTTCTGACATGGTAATCTACAGTATTCATATTCACAAAATTAGATGTTATAATTCTCTCTGATATGCTTGCCTACTAAACATTTTGCAGACGCAAATAGCCACCATCGCTTGATAATGGAATAAAAATATCAGAAATTCAATTGTTATAAAATCTATTTTCACACCTAGCAGTTTCCTGCTCTTTCGTACGCAATTTCGTAGGTTTTGCACCTGCATGGTTCGAGTGATCTATTTTTCTGACACCAACGTTGTCTTTGCCTTTTTTCCATGATTTAAAATATTTGTTAAACGTTTTATATTGGTATGGGCCTTGTTATTTAACCCAGTCTTAGTATGTTTTGTTTAATGGTCGATTTTACTTTTTTCAAGCCTGTGTAAATTGTTAAGTGTTTGAAGCTTCCGAATGTGTAATTGAGTTAAAATCAACATTGGAATCGGATCAACCTGTCTTTCCAAAGGGACGTTAGGTGCAGCAAACTTCTTTTATGATAGGTATTCATATCTATTCGGGGCACCAATACTATTTATGAATAGGTTTTACCTTATTGTATTAGTAAGTGTAAGGGATATTAAAAAGTTAAAACGTAACTGCAGTGGCATTACCTTTCTATAATCTTTAAAGCTTTTATCATAAACTATTACGAAAGAAATATTAAAAAAATCCATAACAGTAATTTTTTTCTTTAAAATACTTAAAGTATTGTAAGAAGCTGCAAAGTATTTCATAGAAAAACGTTATTTTTTATACCTATTACCTTTATGCGCAAAATGGAATAACTTTCTGTGTAAAATACTTATTTGAATATATTTTTTAAAATTTTTATTTACTACTAAGAAAAGTGTATTTTAGAAGGTTTTCGCATAAGGGGAAAATGCTTTAGATTTTGGATGTAGAGTATTTTCATTACTATAAAACGTGTTGGACGCTTTGGGACATTGGCAGAATCCCGTCAGTCAAAATGTCACTTTTAGCAGACACGTTGGTTTACCACAGCAATATCTCTGGAACTGAGCAGGATAAAAATCACTACTATCTTATTCTACTAGGTCTCGGATGAAATGATAGATCGAGTTGAGATGCAATTCAATAACAATACAGAGGTATATAATGAAATTCCGATCTAGGTTGTGATTAAATTTCAAACCAAACTTAAAATAGCACATCTTATTTACACCATGTGTAATGGAAAAATGTCATATTTCATATTTTTTTCATTTTTACGTCATATATATTTTTTCATATAATTTGTCTAGAGAAAAATTGGAACATTCCAAAATTCGTTGATTCAGATTACCATGTCTATCTGAGTATCTTATAAATTAAAATTGAAAAGGCCAATACGAATGATTAAGCAAGAAATGTGTTTTCAAAATTTATATGGAACAAGTGACCAGGTATGAGATAAAACTAGAGGTCAAATGCGAAAATATCAGGTATATTACATCTAGGCGGTTATTGTGAGATTGCCGAATCTAACAAGTGAACAATTGCAGGTGCTTGAATCGTAGTGAGATATACTATCCTTGCAAAGCAGCCCGCCTACAAGTGTGTTGGTTGTATTTCGGGAGTCCACAGTAAGCCACTGGCTGTCAGGATAAGTGTTAGAGAAAGATTCTTAGCCGTTGTTTCACCTTTTTTCTAAGATCTTCTTTAATAATAAGTAAATCATATATTTTGATACATTTATGATGTACAAGCTTTAGGGGATTATTAAATATTATTGGATCTCCATTCAGTTGATAGATCAGAAGATTCACCTGATTCGTTAAAATGTATCACTTTACTAGACGTTTAAAATAATTAAATCGATTACTATTTTACGAAATAAAAATAATTTTGGTTGTCTTGATAAGCATTCACTGGCTCAGTAACATGTGCTACGTATTTCACAATTTTCAGCAAAATATTGGCTGTTATAACATCGTTATCAGCCGTCAAAAAGTAATCAATAACGAGAGATCAGCCGCTGAGTCCACGTTATTGATGGCGGTCAGGTGGGGATATCGATGTTGAACGTGTTTCATTGCACTTCAATTGCTTTATAATGAATATACATTTTTTATATTATTGCATCTTTCCAAATATTATCATAATATGCGTTTAACATTAATTATATAATTAATAATTTTTTACTCTAGTAGGATTTTCATTAGGAGATTGTGTAGGATGACACAAAAACACTGCTACTGTAATCTTTATTAAGGAACGTGTTATTACATCTACATTACTATACGTATGGCATGCAGTGTTAATACTTTATCTTCCGAGTGGGGCAGTAATTGTGTTCGGTGACATAACACGTACTTTACTAATACAGAACTTTCTATACGGTGTTCAGGTCTATCCTAAAATATCTATACGATGTTTAGGACTATTTTCTTACGCCTTTCCAGTGTTTAGGGCTCTTCTAAATCGGAACTGTCAATACGGTGTTAGGGTAATTCTAATACGGAAAATAGACTTCACGTTTTAACAAATATCCCAAGTTATTTTGCTACGTTATAATTAAGAAAAAGTATATTCCGAGAAGAAGTGGACTATTATAAGATTTAAATACTTGTATTTATTTACTTTAGGCTCCTGTACACTTAAAATAGCTCAAATATTGTCCTTAAACATGCTACTAAATTTTGAATCAAAGCAACAATTTTTACTAACCTTATATTGAATCAGATTATATATAATATACGAAGTATGTATTATCTGATTCAATATAGGGTTAGTACAAATTTATATAAATATAAATATAAATATATATATATATATATATATATATATATATTCAATTGAAGTTAGGCTACTGTCCTTGGAAAAACGTAAGTGGCCTCTAAAGAGATAAAAAGGAAGAACATTTAAGTATAAAACCCCAATGTTCAGTTTCTCTGAGATAGAAATAATAAGAAATATGTTCTCTACACATTTCCGAGAATAGCTTTATTTGCAAAGAAGATGAAAGAACAGTGATCCTATTTTTGTTTATATACTGGGCTCTCTCTTAGAACTACAATGCGAATTTTTTTTACAAGGTTCAGCGGTACGCAGATGAAATATCACACAATGTTACCTTTTAATCTAAGATAAACATCGCATTATGTATTTGTCTTGGTTTTATTCATTATTAGTTACTCAGTCTAAAGTTATCCAAACTTGATATTTCTGATTGTTTCAAAATTTATTCGACTGCAAGTATTTTACAGCATAATTTACCATAAATCCTATTACTATAGTTTTTTTTTTCAGACATGGCATAATAAATTTAAGTATTAACTGAAATATAGTATTCAGGCATTGCATAAGAGCAAAGAACCAAGAGACTAAAATTTAGTTTAAAACTAATGACTCCACAGTGAACACCATACAAAAATTCCGTTAGCATGTGATTTTTATATTTTCTTTGTAGTCATTTCGATTCGCCTAGCCTTTTAACAACATTGATATTCTTTTTGAATTATCGTCTATCACATAATAAACCCTCAGAAGAAAATAAGGATTCGCGGAGCGATAGAAAGAACAAATACTATAAATGTGTTTTAGGATTTTATCCAATTCAGTATCTCCAACAATAAAATCAAAAAAGCATCTTATTCCTTCTTACTTGAGCTACAGGCAATACCTTTTGCTTAAATTTGCTCTTTCATAATTAAAAATCGAAGCAGTGGCGACATTATTTTTATTTGCTAATTTTTACCAAAATTTTTACCCTTTAATTCAAAACTTTTACGTTCATTATAAGAAACTGATTTAGTGATTATTAAGGGATAGTAACGAAATGTTACATGAAGTTGACCCGCAACATGTTCGTTTATGAATCTTTTTTTGCCTCATAAAAATATTTTGGTGTGATTTGTTTATCTTAGCCCAACGTTTAGTTATACATTACAATAGTTATGCACCTGAAGAAAGAACATTTTATTGCAGATTTTGAAGAGCATTATTACTTATTTCTTGCATTATTGAACAATAGGTAACATTTGGAAAATTATGTTTCTTTCACGAATCGTTCCGTTGATAAGACTAACTTTAAACACAGAAATGTGGAGGATATTTTAAGCCATAGTAGATATTTCCATAAATGTATTATAATTTTACAAATGGAATAACTTATTAGAGGCAAGAAACCTCACACATTTCCTGACCTAAATAAAGAAGATTGTATTTCCAAGCAACGTATACATAGACACACAATGTAGACAATCTCCAACTGCGGATATTGTACTTTCAAGTTCCGGTCTGACTTGACACTGTCTCAGACACTTGCTTACTTCATATCCGTTTCCTGATTTCTGTATATAATGCAACTGCTACACTACACGTTTATATTAATACCTCAGGCGTTTTAATTGCTCTATACTCTGTATTCGGAGTGTGTGAAACGGAATACTAGTTTTTAAGTACAGTATTATTAGAAATAATACTCAAAATTTACAATATTTGAAAAAAACATATATATTGTAACGTTGTAAAAAAAGTGTCTAGGTTTGTCAAGTCAATACTAATCGATATTTTATTTATAAACAGGAAACAAATATCATAAACAACCAAAGAAGTGGAAGAGGAATAACACAAACAAATCGTTAAGTTATATAGCTTTACTGTGCAATTCTTCTTCATTGGAGAAGTTGAGTCACTGCAGACCCTTTGACAAATGGCAATGCCCTTCTGCAAGCGTGAAAAAAAATAATACAACTTTATTTTATCCGATTTATATTTCTCTTAGTAACAAACTCTCTTAGATAAAGTAAACTGTTGTCAAAAATGTATGATTTATGTTATAATCCACGTATCAATTACCTTTGTAAATAAATATGCATGGCGAGATAACTGTGTGAATAACAAGGTAGTTACTAACTAAGTTATAACATAAGGCAACAATTGAATAGCTACCAATCCTTAAGGAAACGTTGCATAAAAAATTCATATTATAAATTGTTTTACATAGATCTTTTTACAACTGATTACAAAACTTATAGTGTAAGAAAATAAATTTAGGTTTCCATACAACTAGTTTTGGAACTTAGCTGTCATTCGCATCTTGATATCTCCGTAGCGCAACGTGTGAACCAGCCTTCTCTACGTGACGGCATTGGTGGGTGGTGCTTCACTCTCAACTCTCGGAGAACGGACTATGGAAGAAAAAACAATTTATGATACTATAAGTGTTACTCGGCTATAACTACATTATCACTTTCTTCTATAAGAAGAATAATTTCGTAATGCTTTTAGAAGTAGTGATAGGTGATTAGGTGAGGCTTTCACGTTTTGTAACATAGATTATTGATTATATTCCAAATATACTTATAAATCTAAAAAAATACAGTGTAATTTTTTAGGTTGGAGAAATTCTATTGTATGGAAGAAACATGTTATTGTTTAAACGTCCTTAAGGTACTATAAACCAATAACATGTACCGCAGTTCACGATTTCAGTTAAACAATTAATTAATGTTTGTACAACACCGAGGCCATGTGATGTGGCGGGGCGGCGTTTTGCTGCTTTTATTGATGGCCGCTTGAGTATATGTGGCCACAACAACAATATTGGTTCCAATAGGAATTACTAGTATTAGATTATACATTATAGTTTTATATGGATCCACACGTTTCGCATAATGAAGTAAAGTCCGTGTTATACTTAAAGAATATTCGTGCAGTAACCTATAAAAAGTGTGTTTATGTATACATTAAAAATTAGCCGAATTGGTTCAACCATCCACCATTATTACTTAGTAACCCATTGAACTGTTCCTTTTTAATGTCTAGGGTGTAAAACCAATTACTAAAATATATACCATATTTGTCTTTATCTGTGTATCGTTAAATCTCTGCAAACATGTTCAATTCACACGTGGTGGACATGAATAACAATATATCGCGCCAACAATAGCAACTGCATCAGTTATATCACACGGTCTGAGGCCACATTATACATCACATTACACCAGCTACCACATTACATCACTGTCAGCCTATATCTATGGTAATAAGTGATGTACGAAATTGAATACAAATCATGTTGCCGAATAATAATATATAGTCGATGTTCTTACACGAAACACAAAATGATGGTGGAACAAAGATAATAGCTATGTAATGTTTTTGGTGATTTTACATTTTTTAATTCCTTATTTGGGTTTTAATACAAAAGTAGAGTTTGAGTAAGGAAGTAAATTAATTAAAAGTATTTTTAATCATTATTACTCATAAGTTTTAATTTAATTTTCAAATGGAAAAATGACGCTATTAAAAATGGATAGAATTTATATTGAGCTTATTAAAAATAAACAAATCTGTAACGACAATAAAACTAATTTTGAAGTTAAAAAATCTTAATAAACACTATTAATAAACTAAAGACTATAAATAAACATAACATTTCGATCCAATTTAGTTTAAAAAGTCAGATTTTTATTTAATCTACTATTACATATTAAAACTTTATCGTATAAATAAAATGTAACCAATATTATCAAAATTTTATTTTTTCCATTTAAACCACCAGGATAACTTTATATCGAATTATTACAAAATAAAATTTGGTACTAGACTGAAACCAAGCCGCTTACATAAAATTTTAACTTTATAGGTATTTTAATGTAGAACTTCCAGCATGTAAAAACTTTACAACATTACATATACTACGTAATTATTAACATAAGTTATTCCCTGATGTTTTTCGATATCTCTTAAGGATTCTGGATGACGGCTATTCAAAGTTTGGAACAGGAAAATGGTGTATGATTTTCCAAAACGAAAAGTTTTTTGATTTCTCAAGTCTTTTACAATAATCGTGGATCTAACGCGAATGATAATATCACGAATACTTAAAAGTGTATTGCCAGGTACTGGAATAAAAATATTAATGTGCAATTATCTTTTGCACTACAACCTTAATTTAGTTCAAAATAAAACTAGGTTGTAGAATAAAATGCATGCCCTATATACAGCGTTCTCTGTTAGGATTATTACATTTATTGTTGTTATGATTAAATATTGAGTTTTCAGGATAGATCATCATTGAAATGAGTTTTGTTGGAATGGAATGTCTCATTATATGCTGGTGAGGTAAATGCGTTTGCTAAACAATTTTATTAATTAATACGAGATTCTACATTATTAGTGGTCGTATTGTTATTTACTATTATTAAAATTCCGAAGGAACCAGACAAAAGTTATGGTATACTGCGCAGTGTTTACTGTATAAAAATTTTACATGTATTATTTCGCTGGAAAATGTTATATATTTTTTAAAAGAGACTAATTTTGTGTCTGAGAAAAGATAACTGGACAATAGTCAATACTTTTTATCTTTATATGTTTTCAAGACAAATTCTATATGTTTAATAACAGCTGTAAGAGGCAATTATCAAACTGTGTCTCGTCTCAAAACATTCTTTTATGATAAAGTCGGAGTTAGGGTAATCAAGGCCTCTCTACCAAGCAACCTCATATAAATACAGAGTTAACTATAACTGAATACACTCATGGTGGAAGTTTGATATTGTACAAATTGTATTAAATAATAATTCTGGGGTAACTGGATTACCGGTAGAAGGTGTAGGCCCAGAAGAATGATAAGGACTGGACTGTACAAAAGAGGCTGCTATCAGCGAGTCGCGCATCGCAGATGGCAGTGTTTGATGACGAAATTGAATGGTGGGGTAAGGTAGACGTGCCGTATCTCCCGTCTCAGTTGATCGGAAGTTATTGTAACGAGTAGACTCTGATATTGCTGAGTTAATCTTTTTGCTAATCGTAATCCAACCTGCGGGTAAGTGAACTTTTTAACTGGAGTCTAGTCAATATTCATTCTTATTTATTTTGAATAATTTTGGGGAAAGAAATATTGTAAAAGTTAAATTTAATGGGAATTTAGGAACTTGTCCTTTTGATCTGTGCAATATAAAACTTGTTGTGCAGTGAGCACATGTATATAGAATTTTATGTAAAAATGCTAAAAGAGTTTTGTGGTTGTTACAGATGCTTTCAGCAATATTTTTAATTCTCTAACACTGAAGAATTTTAAATTTTCTAACACTGAAAAGAAGTAACAGTTAAAATAAAAGTAAAGAAAATTAGTAACAAAATAAAATTGAATTTTGAAGATAAATTAAAGTGAATAATTGCCAGATCAGATAAGTGTGAAAATTTTTAATTTTGAAAATTGAGTAAAAGACAAGCTGTAAGAACTTTGTACATTTTTGGAGTGACGAATATATTACAAGTTTGAATTTAAAGTTATCAAGAAGTTTTTATTTTAATTTGATATCTAGTAACTATTTTTAAGAAGAAGTTTTATTTTAGTTTGAACTTTATTTATTTCAGAAGATTTTCTTTTATTTTTTGAACTTTCACAAAATTTTAAATTTCAAAGATAACCCCTCATGTGCCAGTAAAACGGTACAACATAATTATTATACATTAGGATAACATAAACGAAACTACTTAAATTAATATAAAAGAGCCCATGAACTTAACAATATAATTCTTCACGAAACAATGACAATTTAAATAAAATGAGAAATGAAAAAAAAACAAAATAGAGTCAATTGAAACTTGTTAATGTTTTAGAACGTAAGAAAAAGTAATATTATATAACATCTACTTCCTAATATCTATTAATAAACATTTATGAAAATTCCAAAAGTTATTCCGTCAACAAAATCTGTCAAAGCAAAGATAGCATGACCTCTTTAAATGTACGCCTGCACACAAGCTGGAAGCATAAAAAATACTGTCAGTTGAGAGGCATCAGTTTTTGGTCTCGTTTGTTGCTCACGGCTTATGCAACTGGTGAGGGTAAACCAACCCGATGTTATTGCATAGAATCAAGAGCACTAAACAACATATTTCACTCGCCAGAGGAAAATCGCACACTGGCTCGTAGTGTTATATTTTCGTAACGTATAACGATGGAAAATTCCTTATATATTTCTCTTATCAAAAACTAAATGTTATATGTAGATAATAAATATATAATTGATATAATAATTTTAGGCACGGTCTTAAAAATTAGATTTTCTTATCGATAACAAAACAATTATTCCACGCTTAACTAGATTCGTGGGGTTTAGGACTACGCCAGTTTATGTGCCTTCACTAAGCTTTGAGGCTATGTGTGTTATTTCAATCACACCCTGGTGTAATACTTTTCATTCCTTTTCCTAAAAGATGTGTTAACCTCAATACCGCCGAAAAATCTAAAAGTTACTATTGATCACAACAGCATCAGGTATAGTATTGACAAACTTTAACTGTTTAAAGTTTTACCCGAATCTTTAAAAAATAATAGTTTGGGACTCATAACAGCGACCAAGAAATACTTGTTTAATTTAGTTACAGGCCTATACCTAAACATGTTAACTTTTTGGACCCCGTACTAAAATGTTTCTTAACCATATCCCATACGACTATTTGCATCAATGTGTTGTTGGCATTTTTATTTTTCAATAATCTTAAATTTGAATTAATATTTATTTTGAGACAAAAGGCTTTGATATATTATGATGACTAAATAAAACAATATTTATTCAAAACAAAGGTATTTAATACAACTTTTAATATACAATAAGAAAGCGTGCTCTTTGTTATATTATTGTATAATTCAAAACAATATTTATATAATACTCCTGATATAAAACTGATATTCACGTACAAACAAACATTATCTAGTATTTATACATTACCAATTATTTATTTTTAATAAGCTTTATGATTTTATCATATGCATGTTAAAAACGCCGCATTGCAAATGAAATGAAGCAGAACTCAAGAGAGAAATAATGTTTACTTAACATTACATATACATAAGTAGAATGAATAGGCAGCGGTTTGCTGCCCGTAGCGAAAATGTATTTCCTCTATAACTCCATTTGTTTTACTTTTGCATTGTTTGTGTGGTAATTGGCAATTAGAGTACAATGTAGGCAATCCTCTCCTGTCGTTTGTTACCAGCTCCTTATTTAAATCACTTTCAATGCACTTTCACATTTTCAAGAATACACTACATACTACAACCGAATAATTTACATAAAATATTGTTGTCATATTTACACGTTTAAGTATTAAACTAAACATGATTATGCTATTTTCACATACGTATTTATTTACATTCAGTACACGAAAACCAATTTATAGGAAATTAGTAAAAATATATTTAGTTTTACATTTTTCACTGCCAAAATCAACTAAAAGTCATCAGAAATTTTTAATCGCAAAATTTCTTTTCTTTATTACTTGAGGGGATGGAAAATTTTCATGTCTGTATGTGTTCTGTATGCACGATATCTGGAAAGAGAACTAACCTATCGACTAGAAATTGAACGCTATTTACTATATGGTCAACATCAATTCAAACGTGGTGCACATCACTCCATGGCATTTACTGAGCGGATTTATACTTGTGTTGCTGATTCGTATAATTAAATTTGATGCAGATATTACTAATCAAAAATCTACGTATTCATTAAAAATCATGTAAGATAAATGGAAAACTATTTATTTATGTGTGTGTGTAATTTCCAGTTTTTATACCTTAATAGGGGCTAGCGTTAACGATACTTGGATATTAACTAGAAATACAAAGTATATTTAAGGTTCATTACTTCTAAAAATCCAAACACATCTCTCTGTATTTGTATGAATGAGTGGAACTTTATAAATTAAATTAAAGATTGTTTCTGTGATAGTATTTTCCGCTATAAATGTCACATACTTTTAAGTGTTTTAAATAAATCACGATGACACACTTAATTTGTAAGATATATAGCCAATAAAAATTTTTACGAATAGAAGGATCTCGTACTTTTCTGTAACATATCAGTTCAAATCCTCGTACAGACATGGAATATAATACATATTTATTAAGATAAAATACTAACCGTACACTAGTTGATATTATAAACAAAAAAGTGGTAATTTTTGGTAGTTTTAAGAAATAAAGTGTCAAAAAATTTAATCAATAGACACACTGTACTAGGTATTTGTAGTTATGAATGAAATATTATTTCTTTAATGGGAAAAGTTAATAACACTCTAGGCACGTACTGTACGTTTTTTTAGTAAAATAAAGTAACGTTCTTTGCATTAGTATGTAATAACTGTTTAATAATATAATTTTAAAAAGATGTATACAATTTTATTAATTAAAACACCGATTGAAAATTAATAACTTGATTCTCAGAACGTATAACTGTTATAAATAATTGAGAATAGGTTGTTCAAAGAGGTAATTCAAGTTCAATAGGTGAGGTTATTGTGAAGTGGAAACGGTGTTACGGAACGTGCGGCGCTAAGTCGGATTACAGTTTCACACTGGAGTGTTGCGGCTATAGTTGTTTAATCTCTTGCCTTATGTTTGTGCCTCTAATGCTAAATACGTAGTTTTACTTTGTAAAATACATTTCACCCATATGATTTGTGTACGAGTATTTAACACGTTATTGTAGCTACAACCATATAGAATTTACATACGTGAGCAGTATTTTCTTCGTTGCCTGGTAATTGTTTTCTGAGTAGAACATAACTTGTGATTCACAAACCTGTCTGTTAGCAATAATAAGAGTCAAGTCATTACGACATCTTTATGACAGGATTAACATACAAATAGCGACTTGGATTTTTAGTCGCAGTCGAGTCCTTGTTGAGTACCTCGGTTCTAGCATAAAGATATCCTTTGTGTTGTTAAACGTTTTCAAAATGAAAGAAAACAGGTCCAATCTTTTAGTTATAGATTTATCTTCTTATTGTTGCAGAATATGTCTAATGAAAAAGCAGTAGTAAACATAAATCCTGGTTTTTTACTTGACCTATTCCTATAAGCTATACCATTTTAAGTCAAATTTAGTTGCAAACCACACAAGTTCAGGAAGGTTTCTGATTCCTCGGGTTCCCAAAAGTTTTCAGCCTCTTTAATTTGCTTTATTAGTTTGAAATTTGCTAGTATCTGCAAGATGCAGGATCATATAAGCTTCTCAACAGTTTATATGAAATGTATGCTGTGTAACTTACTTCAATTCTTGGCAACTTAGTGATATAACTTAAAGTACTAGGGGGTAGTAATTACAGGCTTGTAAAAAGTCTAACTTCTGAAAATTCCAGAATTTATGGGGCAGGTGAGGGATAAACCGTGATAATTTGGGGTATCATAGTTTGCATAATACTTATAACACTAGACCGGAATAACATTACAAACTATTTACTACTATATAAATATTTATTGACAGGTATAATTTTATACGAGCATAATTTGATTCTCAATGAACTACTTTAGCTGGATGAATACAGACAGATGATTCTTTTATGTTCAGGTGATTGCTTCTTGCCTTTCATTGGTACGACTAATAGAACATAACCCTATAGGCTGAATTGGAGATGGCACGCGTAGTAGGATCACATCGTTCTCAGAGTCCCGAGAGATTCTTGTATTGTGAAGTCGTGGATGCTATTCTTTATCACACCCCCACTAATAATAAAACTGATTTATCGTTTTACGGATCGCGTGGCTTTCTTCTGCAACGGTTCTAAGCACGTGCGTGAACGAAAAATTGATTCGTGTCTCTGTTAATAAATAATTTGAGAGCGCCAATTTGCAATTCACCGACTAATTTAAGCTTTAGGAGCCCGAGGTCGAGGTGGACACCCCTCAAGTTGCAGAGACAGCCAGCTTTGACAGATTTGTTTTGTTTAGAAAATATAATTTAATTCAATCTAATCCCCGGTTTTAAAACTAACGTGATCCTATTCAGACAGCAACTAAGGTGCACCACATTTATAAATGGTAATAGCATCTTCTGTAAAAAAAGCACCATAGTATAATTCCCCTAAAATTAACTAAATTAAGTCCTAAGAATTATTCGAAGGATCTCACCCATACAGCCACGGAGCCACCGGAACAACTGCGCTCGTCTTTTGAGCGACTCCCCCGACCTTTGATAACCGGCGTCAGTAGCGCCCTCTAGCATGCAAGACAACTATGCCTATCTGACCACCTGCTAACTGTTGTGCCCTCGGCACACTTCCTTCGGCGCGGTCTTAAATATTGTAGTTGTGTTGATATAATATTTAAAATTCTCACTCTACTCCCTCCACACAGTCAAGAAAATCTTACGTTCGCTGCTTTGTGACAAATTTTCATTTCGTAACTCTTTAAACAAATGCCGAGTCAATATGGAATTTGAAAGTACGATTCTGAAAAGGTGACCCAATTTTGCTTTGCTCTGTAGAAGATGAAAATGGCTTCGGTGATTGAAGTTATTTTTTGCGATAGAAAGATTGTGAAGGAAAGAATATTTTTCTGAATATTTTGCTCCTTGCAGTGATACAAAAAACTCAGTAACTATGTATTTCTAAATCAGCCGTTACGTGAATTAACTGAGGAACAGATCATATTGAAGATCTCTAAACGTAGTAATACTGATTTTTGTGTATTTGCACGATGGCACATATCCGTAAAAATTCTATTTCCTTCAGCCCCGGCGAGTATATTAGTCCTATACTATACAATCACTTTACCTCTCACCGTTTGACTAAATATTCCTCTCTCATGCACAAACCGTTTTAATTTAGTATTGTGTTTAAGTAACTTTGTAGTAAGTTCGAATTTTATCTCATTAAAGCAGTAACTTTGCCGTTTAAATATTAATAGACTTTTCTTCCTATCCTAAGATAACTCCCTACATGTAATAACATGCTTCAATTATTCATTGGAATGCGGCTTAGTCACAATTCATTCTTATCCTAATGATCCTGATTATTGTAAACTAGAAAAGAGAAGGAAAGATAAATAGTCTCTATCCCAGCCAATCCCTCTGTATAAATACTTCTATGTTGTTGGTCTCTGTTAAAATGTTGCTTTACGAAAACTAAATTACAATTTTGTAAAAAACCATGAATTTTTATTAATTGCGTTACGGAATTGCTATCGTGAATGCAATATAGAAATTAGATATTTCCATTTAGTATGTAGATTTGTCTAAAATATAAATTTGTAAGATTTACGTCATGGCTACAGAGAAAACATGGTTTATTTAGGAACAGCTCTCTATAATGGGTCTTGGGCTGCAGGATTTTGTAACTGAAGGGAATCTTCATTCTACGTAAATATAACCTGTTTTATCATAAGTGGATTGCGTAACGAGGAAGAGAAACGGAAAAAGAGAGGGGAATGCGTTCACAAACAAAATATCGAGAGAGAGAGAGATAGAGAGAGAGAGAGAGAGAGAGAGAGAGAGAGAGAGAGAGAGAGAGAGAGAGAGAGAGAGAGAGAGAGAGAGAGAGAGAGAGAGAGTGAGGAGGGGAGTATAGTTCATACTCTAAGATTACTTACATAACTAAATATTTAAATCAAAAGTTACTTAGTTTACCGTGACACTTTTCATTAGGAACTACTTCCAAAGCAAAGCATGTTATAATACTTATATATGTCTAACATATGTAAATGTACGGACGAGTAGTATTTCCTGCTGGAACAGAGGAAAACGCGATGTGTGAATATTGCAAAGATGGGAGAGAACTTATTATCATGACAAAAGGGTTATCAACAGGGTATTACACAGCAGCCAAATAATTCCTAATATTGTTCAACTTGTCTAAAAGCGTGTACATATATAAGATAAGCACCCGATAGGCATTTTATACCAAGATCTATAAAGTCATTACATAACTGAATATACTGCAACTATTATTAAAAAGCTACTGAGCTTTGTCATGAATGTTTATAATGACAGATGTGGTATACCTGATATTCAAATAATGTATAATCCAATTAGAGCATTTCATTTTTCTATTGTATTTATTACTATACAATATATACATTAATATATATGTGTGTGGGTCTCAAAAGGTACATATTCTGGCAAGGAAATTGTACCAAAAAACTGTATTTTATTATCAGTATATCTCAACAATGTATAGGAAAAGCATTATTACGTATCAGCAGAGTATTACACATATGGCAAATATGATGACGGTGTACTAGTCTAAACGCGAAATATTTAATTCACGATATTATTCAATTTTTCTAATGCGTGTACATATATATATATATATATATATTAAACAATCGATAATTATTTCATACAAGATTTAGATATCATTAACATTTCATTAACTGATTATCCTGTAACTATTAATATTAAGTTGATGAACTTTTCATTAATGTTTATAATGACATATGTGGTATATATAATATTCCTGTAATTTACTGTATAATCCAAGTAGTGTATTTCATTTGTATTGTATATTACTATACTTATGCCTAGTTGTTTCCCGGTGAAAGAAGTTTGGTTACAAATAAGTTGATCGTGTTAAAATTATCGCTTGAATATTTTAAAATTATATAAAATTTTTGAACATTCAATTTTAAAACGATGTGGAAACAATTTTATTCGCCTAAAAAATATAAGCATTTCTGTGACTCTGGAAACCATTATAAAACGGATAAGACAAGTTTTACTGTAGTGCACGTAGTAAATAAATTTGATGAGTTATACAACCTTTACTAATCTTTCATAGTAGTCAGGAATAATTTTTATCTAAAAATAGAAGATGCAATCGAAGTATCCCCCATTGTTGGCAACGGAATTTACATTAATATATTACATTATTATTTGATGCAGGATTTCTTCGTAAAATTAAAACTAATTTTAATATTAAATTTTATTTTTGATAAATGAACATATTTTTCTGTAAAAATATGTTCATTTTTACAGAAAAATATTCCAGTCTATCATGCAATAATGTTGGAATTATGTTACATATGTATTCGTACCTCATTTGGTGAGGCGGCATAAGGTTGGAAGTCTATATAAATCAACCCAGCTGCTTTGATAGAAACACAGCAGAGTATTAGATGCAAGCAATCGCACTTTCAGTATCACGATGGGTAGTTAGTTGAATTTGTATAACATTCTTTTAGGGCAGATGGCAGTATAAATATTATATGTCTAGCTATACTTGATTTATGCCGTACAATACTAGGTAGGTTTTTATTTCTTAGTTAGTACGTGCCAATGGCGCAGTGTAGTGGGTACGGCGGTTATCGCAAGATAACCAGATCAAGCGACGCCGAGCGTGGCTGCTGCTTGGACAGGTGACCGCTGAGCGATCCTGTCCTTGCAAGCGGCCCGCCTGCCCGGTCATTGGTCATTGGTTCGGAAGTCACCTTTAAGCCGTTGGTCCCCAGGTTAAGTGTTAGAGAGGGCTTCTTAGCCCTAACTTCGCCTGGTAAAATAAGACATTCTTTACTTTACTTTTTACTTTTTTACGCAAGAATTTAGTATATCTTAATATAAGTTTTTAATGAAGTCCGTGTATAGCTAACAAATACTATAAATTTGTGTTTTTTGTTTATATTTTATCGTGTGTCTCCATTTTGCTACTTTGTGCTTTTCTACAATTCAATTTGAAACTATTATTTCTATTTCTTCTACGAACTTCAGCTGCAACTGTTAACAGCTATTAGGTGTCAGTTATATTTAGATTGATAAATTTTAAATATTACAGATTTTTCCAACTTTTAATAAAATTCCAAGAATTTTTATCTTTTTTCAATTCCTATAAAAATTTCTTGTAGCCTATTTACCATATCGGTTCAAAATTTTTCGATGTTAGTACTTAGTAACACATTTAGTGATTTATATTTATTATATAATAACAATATAAAAAGAATTAAAATTTTGTGCGACTTGTATTATCTAATAAGGAGAAAAAAGCCAATTATAAATACTGACATAATGTTCAATTTCTACTTTAGTACTAGAAAAATATATTAACCCCTTAAATAAATCCCCACTGACTGATGAGAGGAAGTAGTTATTCTATCTATAAAAATTATTCCATTATAAATAGCTACAAAATAGTCCCCTTACAACTATACTATGTTATAAAATTCAGTATTTTATAACTACTATCTGTACAAATATTAATATCAAAGTCAACCTGTGACAATCGTGTTTAACTGTCGAATGGAACTAGAAGCAATTACGTGGATCACGGGATTGTCAAGCCGGATTAGCGGGGTTGCTGTTGTTTATTGTCTCACAATGGGCACTTGTACTGCTACATGTAAAGAGATAGCATTGCTTTTTACATATTACTACAGATTTTCTGACCTTTTTAGAAAATAATACATTATTTTTATAAGTACAAAGTAAATAAACGATTCCTTGAATGTTAGCATATAAAATGTAATCTTTTTTTACCTAAGAGTCTATCTGCGATATAGTGCATATATTATACGATTTTGACATATAAACGTGAAACTTGCACGAAACTTCATTTCTACGTAGGCAACCTTGACCATGATCACGGTATAAGTGACTACGGGAATTAGATGATCGATAGAAAATATTTTTTACATCAGCAGTATGGGGAATTGCGATGACAATGAGAAAATTGCACCGTTAATAAATTTTAAACAAACCGAATATAATCTTTAAGCTTCTAACACGTGACCTATTTACACATATAGAGCATTCGTAAGTTAAACAATCGAGTAGGAAACAATGTTAAAAGTAAGTGATGAGATTTGCTTTCAACGCTTTCTTCTTTTACAGTATCCATTCTACAGACAGGCCGAGAGTTCTGTGCATACGGCCGAGGATGTATTAGCCATCCAATAAACATTGGCCAATTCCAGTCATTCTGTGAGTGATTTAATATGACTGAACTACCGGAATACCTTTTATTTACATATAATTTAGCTTATAATAAAACAGACTATAGTTAATCATATTGCTTTTGTGGCAGTTTTTTAATTTTCGTTGTATGGTTAACTCAATTTTCTTTTAAAACAACCCCTACTGTCCACCGCTCAAAATCAGGCTGCTGGTCGACTTGGAAGTGCAGATCGCTTGGCACATCTGTATCTCATTAAAACTTTAATTGTTTTAATGAGATACACGGCTGCTATGAAATCTAACCCAAATGAATACAACGGGGAATGTAGAATGTGGCAAGATTTTTCATAAGAGATCATCAAAGGTGACCACTACCAATAGCTGGGCCGGCGGCGGGCTCCTTGCAAGGACAGGATCGCTCAGCGGTCACCCATCCAATTAGCAGCCAATTCGACGCTGCTTGGTTCAGTTATCTTACAATAACCACTGCAACTGCTAAACTGCGAAATTGGCTAGTAACCGAGATAAATGAAATAATATGAACTATTTATTTCCAACAGGCTATTGATTACGTACAATACTCAGAAATTGTATCAATCCCACTGCAACTGATAAACTGCGAAATTGGCTAGTAACCGAGATAAATGAAATAATATGAACTATTTATTACAAAGAGGCTTTTGATTACGTATAATATTCGGAAATTGTATCAATCCCACTGCAACTGTTAAACTGCGAAATTGGCAAGTAACCGAGATAAATGAAATAATATGAACTATTTATTACAAAGAGGCTATTGATTACGTACAATACTCGGAAATTTTATCAATCCCACTGCAACTGTTAAACTGCTAAATTGGCAAGTAACCGAGATAAAGGAAATAATATGAACTATTGATTTCAAAGAGGATATTGATTACGTACAATACTTCTCAGAGATTCGGTTATTCCGCAGATCAGTGTTTTATCACCTTATTTAATAAAATAATCCCTTACAGACAAACTTGTACTAAAAGGTTATACTCTCGAGAAACCATGTCTTGTTTAACCACGACTCTAATGTCACCTTTGAGGCTTAGGTACTGAGGGATGTTAGAATCTAAACTGTTCCAGACATTAGAGATCAGTTGGAGCTAGAACTACGTTTTCTAAATAATGAGCTGAACGTTTTTAAGTTAAGCTCAGACATCCTCAAGAGAGAGGATGGTTTAAACAATTTAATATTTGTCATAGTTGTACTTGATATGTGTGGCTATATAAAAAATATGACCCAGTTGCTTTTATAATTAAAAGGTTACCTCCGTGTCCTTAAATTTGTGTGCAGAAATAAATAATAATAATAATATATATATATATATACGCATCTTTCAGTTGTACTTTTTAGAACACTATGATAATTTTTTTTATTTGATTGTCCGTTTTCTGCTCCAGTCTATTTAAAGACTAGATTAAAAAACATGTTTTATTAGGTTTTTGAACACATAGACGCTAGTTTTGCGTACCATAAAGTTACGCTCTCTGTATTTATGATTGCTTGTTTATCTTCTCTCTAAACTATAAAAAATATACACGAATTTGTAGGGTATAAATAGTTTAAACGCAAAATCCACATCCATTTTATCGATGATTAAGAGCAGCGTCCAGAGTAAATAAAGATGATCTCTGGCTTATAGGCTTCTCGTTTACGAGCAAACGTGATTCTATTGTCGACTTTACTCAACTTCTAGAGGATATCAGTATTTCTTTTAGAAGACAAGAAATACAAGAAAACGTGATTTTTTATTTGTTAAGTACCTTTCTATAGTAAAGTATAATTTTTATTACTTACCATTATACATCAATGTATTACATTAGCATAGTGTTACTGTAGTACACAAGAGAGAATCTCTTTATCTATTTTACAGGAAGCTAAAACTACAGGAACGAATTTCATTATTCTAGTTAAATGCAATAATTTTAACTAAAAAGGCAGGTGACATACGAATAATCATATTAATTAATAGTTCCTTACTTTTTAGTAGACCCTTTGGTTTTTGTGTATGAAAAAATACGAGTATATACTAAGTAAATACGTTACCATAACACTGGTTTTTTGTTTTATTTCAATTCATAAAAAAACCACTATAATATAATTTTGTATAGCAATAACAAACTAGGCTTTATGTCTATTTAGCCTTTACATAACGAAACATTCTAAACTATAGTTTTATTAAACACAGTTAATGATTGATTGAAATCAAGAGTACTAACTTTTATATACATTTATTTTATTTTTTCATGATATGTGTTGTATTTATATGTACAACTAAAAATTGGATAAAATATTTTTACAAATTTCTTCGGTGTATCATTTGGTAATATTAACATTCGTTTATACAATATAGATAACATCAGACATTGTATTATATAACGTTGTAACTTTAATGTATAACTGATTATAATTTTAAAGTTATTTTATGTTTATGTTTTGTACATATAGCGTTAACACATACCGGTACGGGCTTGATGATTCCCGAATGATTACAGGAATAGCAATAAAACTTTTTACACCATTACTGCACCTATAAATCTACCTTTTAAGAAACTAAAATTTGTTTATGTTAGCTGGATGGCTCTTAAGGAATGAGAAGGAAATCTAAATTAGAGCATAGGTTGTGATATACCAGTAATATATCATATTAAAGATGTTTCTTAGTAGAGCAAAATGCAGCAAACCCTATCTCAAACGGTTCACTCTTTAAATCATTTAGCTGTATTAAGTTTAAAACATTTACAATTTAGGTCCTTTTCTAGATGGTTTAATATACTTGTCTTGGCTCAAAATGTGTAATTTAAATTTAACAAATGAATACAGGACTTAGGAAATATTTTTAAGTTAGTTAGTGTATATTCACATCCAATCGAGAAGGGTCTACTACAATTGCGGCAAAACAGGTATATATATTAAAAATTTTATTATTAAATTTTTAAACAGGAGAAAAATTAATTCCTGCATTGCTGCTTTCTACAGATTAAACAATGTTATTAGTTCCCAGAATAAATTAATAATATATAAATCTCTTATTGAATCTATTATTAGATATGGTATAATAATTTATGGAACAGCTGCAGAGTGCCACTTAAATAAACTACAAAAGGTACAAAAGACAAGCCTTGAATTACTATTTGGTAAATATGCTAATAACTGGTTATATACTACAGCTAATACCCTAACACCTGATAACTATTATAAACTTAGCATATTCCTTAATTATTTTAACAATAACAAGAACAGGATTACAAATACAAAAAATGCAGCTATTACATTGAGAAACACACCAAGATTCAAAGTACCCCAAATAAGAACTGTGTTTGGGGAAAGATTAGCAGATTACATTGTGCCCACATTATATAACACCCTGCCCCAGTCCTTACATAATGAGGAAAATTTTAGAAAATTTAAAATTATGGTGTACGATTGGTTACTGCAGGGCTGTGGCTCATAAGATGCAGTTTCCTTCAGCACAATACAAAATCCAAAGGATGAGATCAAATAGACCTATCATTGTTGTTGTTATCATTTGAGTGCTGTTATTGTTTGTCGTTTGTAGGGATGTTTGCATTTCTTAGCTGTTGGTATTTTATATAAATTTATTACATTGTTAACTAGTCTGTAATTCTTTGTTCGTTGTTTAAAATTATTTGCTCTGTATGTGAATCAATTGTAAAGCCATTTAGGCCTATTATTTATTTGGGAATTGGTCTTTCAACTAAGGATTGGAAGTTGCGTAATGAGTGATTGTTTTTATATCTATTTAATGAAAAAACTAGTTTATTAGGCGTATTGTAGTTGTTAGTCGGTGATTATGAGATGGGTTCTTGTTTTGTTGTTACTGAATGTAGAAGTAGATGTTATTGGAATAATTTGGTTGATGTAGTTTTTAGTTTATTTATATGTAAGTTTGATCTGTGGTGAGGTGGATGGCCGATACCATAATTGATTTCGGGATATCAATTTATTGATTAGAAACTCTGTACCTGATGTGTCAAATGCTGTGATGGTGGCCGCTTATTATACTACAAGTGTAAGCTTTATTGATATTGTTAGTTAAGAGTTCTCACTCAACCAGATAAATGGTTAGTGTACTCTGTGTGATCTCTTAAGCGGGCAGCACCACAATTAAATCTCAGGGTATCAAATTGTCAGCTAGAATTATCTAAACTATCGAATAATGTTGTGGTGATCGCTTATTATACTGCATGCGTTGGCTGCTTTCCGATTGCTGGTTGAAGGTGACCACCTTACCAGGTTATGATTTGGCGTAGGCAATGTTGTCTTTGTTCTATTTAGTTATCTTTAATTTATTTTGGTTTAATATTGGTTTCATATTAATTGATTGACACAGTTTTGAAATTACTTTTTTCTCTATTAGAAATATATAATAGTTTTGTCAGGGCCGCTTATTATACTGTAGATGTAAGATTCATAGATGTTACTAATTTACGGTATCACTAAACCAAACTACCGGTTGGGGTACACCATGTGAAGTTTCAAGTAGCCAACACCACAATCGAATCTAAGGGGATCAAATTATGGGTTATAAATAACTAAAGTACTGAATATTGTGGTGATGACCGTTTATTGTACTGCAGGTGTTGGCTGCATTGCTGTTTGAAGATACCTATTCATTCTACCTAATGGTGATTTGGTGTAAGCAGTGTGGCCTTTGTTTCTGTTAAATTCTCCTTAATGTACTTTAATGTAATATTTTGTATTTCAGCTGTTGAATGGTTTGACATTGCCAATTGAATGACAAGCCATTGCTGTATTATGATTATCAGTAATAATGCTAGGCCTACATAAAAGAGCTATTTATCTGTAGTTACTTATTTTTAAGGTTCTTAAGTTGTTAACTGATCCTGTTAAACAGATAATAGGAATACTCCTGGAATTATGTCTATTGAAATTGGTGGTAGTTCATGGTGTGGCAATCAGGTTTGTGATATAGGCTAGTAGGTAAAGGCTTTCTCAATGTGTGTTAAATCAGATTAATTATAATTTAGTTAACTATAAGTAGTTTATATGTTAGTTAATGTGGGCATCACACAATATTGTATTTAATTAGATAGGCCGTTTTTAGTTTAAGGTATGAATAGGATGTTATAGGGATGAAACATTGTATTGCATTAAATTGGTATCTGGGTGTACGGGTGTGCATTTATATGACGGCTGCTCAATAAGGCACCACATAACTGTGACATTGTTGATTTTTAGTGATCTGTTTGCCATTTCTTACTTGATTATGTGAAAAACTTTTTTTAATATCCCCAGTGGACTATTACAATACTTTCACACGCAGCTTGGCAGAAGTTAGTAGGCTATACTTACGTTTTCAATAATAATAATAATAATAATAATAATACATCAAATGATATGATAAGCATATCATGAGTCAATATGCCATCAACATTTTGAAGCTGCTACGATAAATAAACCTTGATGGATGCTCGGACTTAAAAATGATAGGTAGCCCATGTACTTAAATATTGTCTCTGGATTGTGGACTGGCCGGATATAAAATCACCTGCAGATATTACTGCTGGGCTTGACCCTCAGGATAGAGAAATGGTACGGGTTCATAGTTGCAATGATTAAATTATTGAGATGTGTTAGGAATATATAACAGTTAATAATTTTACATTAACTTCAAAGGTTTTTCAAACATTGAGGTAAAATCAATGTGTTTCAAAATTTACAATTTTGGAGCAATTCTACTATAAATCTGAGAGGGATGAGATTAAGAAACGGATCACGTTGTTTGCACTTATTATATTAATTGTTTTAAATAGTCTTTAAAGAGTGGTTAGTTGTTAAAAATATATGAACACCAACACAAAGAGATGCAAACACTAGGAGACACAAACACACCGTAACACAAACACTTAAAGAAAGTAAAATCAGGTTTCAGGGCAGGATTAAAATAAATGCATCACTAGCTGCTTTATTTACGATTGAAAGCAATCACTTTTTTATTTTGAATTGTTTAAATTACACGTGCTAATGCACTGCAAGTTTAACTTTTAGGTTATATTCATATTTCCCATAACCTTCACGAACCAGGGATGGGTCGGAATGGAACAGTTTGTAGATGTAACTATAGTACGCTGTAGTTTTGTGATTAACAGCTGGATGAATGCTGCATACGGTATACCCTCACGTGATTCTAAAATCAAATGACTTTAAGATAATAAAATGTATGCTATATTAATTAATCTGGAACTGTAAATATAACATTGCTATGATTATCAATGATGTGTTGCTGTTCTTTGGATTGATTTGATTAAAGGCAGCGGTATATATGTATTAATAAGTAGCCACCTTTTGATCGCTGTCATGGATTTGCCCACTTGTGCCACTAGTAGACTCAATAGATTGTACTTTTCTAGCACGTATGTTATATTATAATTTTATTTGTTTTCCACCAGTACATCACAAAACTGTTATTACTGGACCCCGCTGACAAGTTCTAACTTAGCGGGGCCAAATACATGTATGATTGGTGACTAAATAAATTCTATATTCTATATATTCTATTCTATTCTATATATACATATATATATCTATATATATAATATATATCTATATATATATATATATATATATATATATATATATATATATATATATATATATATATACACACACACACACACACACACACACAAACAACCTTGGTTTTATATAATCTTATTGCTAGAACTGTTGACTTACTTACGTATCTATTATAATTTAAAAACTTTGAATAATTATTTAAATGAATCTATATTTAATAATGTACTTACCGTTAAAAAAGTAATATAACAAGGTGTTATTCGTGTAATTTTATATTATGTTTCCAATTTTATTGTGGGATTTTGTCACTTTCAAACGAACTACAACACTAAATTCAATTTGGGTGTCCTAAAAAGGTTACTTTACTTAAAACATTTAATATTAAAATTTAATATCAAAATATAAAATTAAATTTTTTAATCATAAAAATCCAAGTTGAAATAAAAAGAAATCTTACTGAACATATCTCATTGTATATGCTAGAATAAGAATTTTATTGAGACGTTTTTCAACCAACCACTTTAGAAAAGCTCACAGTTAGTAAGTCCTCATGATGGATCTAAGAAAACTTATTGGTTTCTGTATTAAAGTTTCCATTTCCAGGGTAATCATTTGCTAGATCTAGAGATTACACTCTAGGGTTCCAACGGATAAGTTATTAGATACTTTTTCCTTAAATAAAAATGTTGAAATAGATGTTATTATCTAAATTCTAGTAATAACTTCTAATAATTATAAAACTAAATTGTTTTTAAAATATTTGTTAAAATTAACTAATAAAATTGCACTTAAGACGCATTTTGTTATCATTTTAACAAAAAATAATTTACTAATGAGCAACAAAACATAATACCTAAATGTGTATTGTTTATATAGACAGTCAATATAATAGTACTTGTGTTTTTTCATGTTTATTTCTTAAGCTTATCTATAGCGCCCTTGATTTATATAATATTTTTGCAAACGCTTACAGCATGAAGTATTAACTAACATATAACAATATAATTATATCTTATTGTGCCGGATAAAAACCTTTGAATAATTAAAGTGGCACGCCAAAACTGATATTTTCTAAATATCATTAGGCCTATGTGTTAACCAGGTGTCCTAAACAACGTCCATGTAAAACTCCAATACTTTTGGTTGAATATTTTACGCGAGAAAGCAAAAGAAATAACCCACTTTCTCATTTAATAGTAATAGTTCGCATTTGCAATATAATAACTTTTCTTTTATTTATTTTAATATGCACATATAATTGTCCATTGTACGGGTCTTCCCTATGTTAAATGATAAGTTAAGTAAGATATCTCGAACTTTATCTAGATTCCTATCCTCGAAACGTTGTGTTATACCTTTCGTAACGATGCCGAAATCCTGTTATCCTGTCAAACCTTCTATCGTCAATAAGGATCTTTAAACAAAGCACTATTCTAAGGTAAGATTTTTTACAAACGGCTTATTTTGTCAATTAGGAGCAAAATAAAATAATTATTTCTAAAATAACTATTGCTAAGCTTATATTACTTTTGTCGCTTGGCTATATGACAATGACCAATAAAAAACAATTCTTAAATGCGTAAACGATATCATCTGTACTTATAGGCGTTCTATTTAGAGAAATGACGTCTAGCTAAGAATTAACTAAAGCATTCACACTCTGACAGACGATGCGGCAAGATGTGTGTACGGCGTTGTCCTGTGGTTTGTTGTTATTTAGAGGGAAAAGATTTTAAACATATAGTTGTTCTTCGCCTATGTTTTTTTTTTCTCTTAGGACAAGAAGCTTATAAATTGCACTTAGTCCTGTAAGGACCTTTGCGCTGCTTCCGGAGTGATAGGATATTCAGGATGGGTAAGGTTAGGGAGTAGGGGCCACCTCCTATCGTGATTAGGGCACTACATCTCAAAGTCATCCCGGAAGAAGGGAGGCCAGCTGTGAACCAGTCTCTCCAGTCAAAGTAGGCAGGGGGTGGCACACCATTGTTTGAGGTTAACAAGAGCCTCGGAGGTAAGGGAACAAACCCCACCAACTCCAACAGCCATCCTCCACAGTAGGCTAGACCTATCGAATTGCCCATGAATCCCAGAATCTCAACATTTGCGGTTAGTCATGTGCCGCTACTGAACATCCATAAGGTTGCCCAGATTGAAGTGGCACATCGGTTTTTGCTGTGCCCAGTGGTGGGTTCAACTGGTAGGTATAAACCAGCCAGAAGTGATCCCTGCTGGGTGAGTTCGCCTATGTTACTTATTATACCTAATATATGTTAATTAAACTTATCAAGTATGATATCACTGTTCAAAGATAAATTTGAATACCAATTTTGGTTTCATTGCCGTTGTTCTACTTTTATAAATCTTTAATAATATCACATCACTACTGACAATAAGTTAGTTACAGCAACAGAGTTTGGTGTAACATGGTTAGACTAAAAGAGACATTCTTTCTGGTGTTTACTGCAACAGTCTATCAATATGTATAATAACATATTTCATCAGGTTGTACATAAAATACATTTTTAAGAACCAAGTTTTTAGAATGATATCTTAAATGTTGAAAAATTTTAAAATTAAATGTGTAATATGTGTATAAACTAAACAGTTATTAAATTCGGAATAATTAGGCTAAAATTAATTTATGAAAACATAAATTATTCTGGATGCATAAGTTGTATAAATAAATATTTTTAAATCTTATAACTTTTGGTTTAATAAAGTAAACATTAATAATTTCTGAATTAGAGTTTTTTTACACCCTTAAAAATAGAGTTAAATGACAGCATAAATATTGTAAAATATTCCGTTCTATAATACGTTACAGTTTTCAATTACACTTTTATATGAAAAACAGTTTCAATTATTTTAAAAATAAATACCTCACACAAACATATCCTAGAAAAAACCACACTTCTTGCACCCTTTGTTGCAGTTACATGTGATTCCTCAGCTAATCACATCCATTCCATTGTCTTTAAATTTATATTCACAATGATTTGAAAAGGGACTGGTTGTATATTTTAGGTTTTGAAGTTTGTTGTGGACGATGATTGAAAAATTTTACATTGAAATTACATTAAGAAATGATTTATTTTATAACCTACAGATGAGGATAGATTTCAATTTTCCTGATGTACTATTATAATTTTTTGTGTTATAAACAATAAAAATGTCCAAAATCCCACATTGTGATTCATTACGAAAAGTTGTATTATTTCTATCACTGATTAAGTTATTGTAATGTGAAACTCATTCGAGGTACCTGAATAAAACTCACATTTCACTGATCATTTCAAGATTTTGAAATAGTAGCATGAAAAG